>NC_045551.1:71130642-71291765 GCF_009769535.1 Thamnophis elegans
GAAAGAGGCTGAGCTACCTCTGAGGATGCGAGAGGGGGTCGTTCTGGTAATAGGTTCGATTAGCAGCTCATTTCCAGAAGCTGCTGCAAAGATGGAACTCAAATATTTCTCCCAAACGCCTGCTAAAATCCCACAGTCGACTGTGGGTCCATTGTGTAACAACAAAGCCTCTTCTAATCCAGTGCCAAAAATCGGCAGAATTTTTCAACCTAACAGCTGATATGATTTGCTATGAATTCTCTCTCAGGCTGTTCATCTCTTCATTTCTAACGAAGGCTTTATGTTGTATTTCTGCTGGCACAAGGTTTGTGGAAGAACAAGGCAGCGCCCCCCCCCCCCCCGTGCCTTTTTGTCTTCCTGCATTCAAGATCAAACCAACATTTGGACTTGGGACGCCTGCAACACCTCCGAATGTGGCCTTGATACAGGATCCCATCCTTTGGTTTGGGACAAAGATTAGGAGCCGAGGTGGCGCAGTGGTTAAATGCAGCACTGCAGGCTACTGCTAGATCAGCAGTTCAGCGGTTCAAATCTCACCGGCTCCGGGTTGACTCAGCCTTCTATCCTTCCGAGGTGGGTAAAATGAGGACCCAGATTGTTGGGGGCAATATGCTGACTCTCTGTAAACTGCTTAGAGAGGGCTGAAAGACCTATGAAGCGGTATATAAGTCCAACTGCTATATATTGCTATTGCTATTTTGGGAATATCCCTTTGGCTAAATTTCATGGGGGGGGAGGAGGGGGGGAAACAGCTTCAAGTGATGGATGGATTGATCGATTTCAGTGGAACCACGAAAAGATTTTACCTGCCACTTCAACAGGAAGGACTTTTTCTCCTCTGACTGTTTTCTGCAAAAAATAATAATAATTAACATTGCATCACTCACATTTCCTTTTCTAATGGGACCAAAAACCGATTTGTGCAAATCGACCTTGATTTGATTGGAGATCTGAGATTCAAAGAAGGCCTGATTCAGTTTGGGTCTGAAATCTGGATGCAAACCTGGTCAGTTTAAGCCCCACTCTCTACCAGCACTGATGATGTGGCCTAGTTGGGTCCTGAGAGGTCTGCAAGAAAACCAGCCCCTCGGTTCAGCCCTGAGCTAGAGACCTTCTCCTCTGTCAAGACTGTAAGTCCATTGCAGTCACGTGATGTCACGCTTACGGACCGGGTCTCTTAGCAGCAGAACGGCCAGTCCTAATTGTGGTCATTAAGGGAGGACTTCCTGCAAATCTATGCAGTGCAAATGGGGGGAAAGTGGGGGGTGGGTGGGTGGGCTTGGCAATGGAATGCGTGGAAAGGATTTTACATCTCCCGGTCAATGAGAGTCGGCAGCATGAGGTGTCATCAAACAGGCCTACGAGATGCCACGGGGAGCTCACCGGGAGGGGTCCCTGCAGGGTAGCCACGGGTGGAAGCGATTTCATTGGCTTCCCTGCCCTGAGCCAGTGGCCCTCCTGTGGCTCTCTGCTTGCATGGGAGGCAAAGGACCACGCTTGCTGCCACGCATCCCACACCGGAGGAGGCACCTTCCTCTGCTGCGTCACTGCAGCGCGATGATCACAGCTGTGGCGGAGCTTCCTGTGGGCCACCCTGGAATGGCTGCAGCGCCAGGGCTCTGGATAGGCCCGGGCTGCCTTCCCAGGCCCGGCAGGTGGAGCTGGCGTTGGAAACGAGGCCCCTGTTGTGTGATCTCCAAGGGCCTGGAATTTCCTGTCGCTTAGATACCAAGTTTCACAGGCGGCATCACAACAGCTGACTACAATATCACAGGAACCGGGTAAGTCTCTCTCTCTCTCTTGAAGCAAGCAGGTTGCCAGTTGTTTAAAATTGTCTTTTTGGTTTCAGAATTGGTGGGCCAGCAAAATCAGATGAGAGTTTTCCATGCAGTTCAAAGATTTATCTCCATTAAAGTCCCCATTCATTGGAGAAGATTCCTGGGAAAATGGGTTTGCCAAGAAAAAGTGGGGCCAGGCCCAACAGGAGTAACTCAGCTGGCGTTCAATTAGTTTCTGTTTTTTAAAAAATACTCGTTTTCTTGTTGATTTCCTGTGTACAGTAGAATTTACAAGTCCTGATTGGGAGCTGCAGGCTCCATTTCATTTAAAGCGGCCGGTTATTAGGAAGCTATAAGTAAAGTTTCTCAGCTGCTACATCGCAGTCAATCAGACGCAGGAATCCCGCAAGGGACGGCGGGAGGTTTATATCACTCTGGGGTCAGACAGGGGCTCTCAATGGGCTCCCATCCTTCCTGGCTGTCCCGAGGCGTGGAGGCTTTGCTCACAGCTGTGCCCCCCTAGGGGGAAAGCCGCTCGGGAGCCTTTCTGGCCACTCGGGTTCAAACCTGATGAAGAGGAAGGGAAAAGCTGGCAGCTGTGCGGGAGACGAGAGTCCTCTGGGGCTTCGGCTCTGACAGCCCACATGGGACTTTGGGGGAAAGTCCCCGCACGCTGCAGGCCGGCTGAGGGATCCTAGCATTCAAAGGAAGACACCAAGTCTACGAAGGAGAAACTCCAAAGACTCCATTGCCCAGTTCAGAAATCTTCCTTTCAGAAAGCATCTTGGCTTTCCCCCCCCCACCCCCGCTAGCCTCAGGGCGCCTCCGTCCCTCCTCCCGGCGGTGGTTCCCTCTCAATCTACACCGGCCCAAACGGACTAAGCAGCCCTGAGGCGGGAGGCGGGCTAATTCTTACTCCCTTCGCTCATTTTATTAATTCCGATTAAAAAGTGAGCGATTAAAAGACCATAGCAGATTTCAGAGGAAGTGGGGCGCTTGTAAAAAGATTTCCTAATACTTGTGAACCACTTTGCTCCTCAGGAAAGTCAGGAAGAGCCTCCCCTGGCCAGAAGGTGACCCACGAATGGCCTCACCCCCCCTTTCCTTCCTCTGGAGAAATTGGGGGGGGGGAACGGAGGGACCTGGCCCAGACACACACACACACACACAGCCTGCCCAATGTGTATTGTTCCAATGGGTTATTGAGAGCAACTGGGAGCCCTCGCTTCCCTCTGATCTCCCTGGATGTCCCCGGATTCGTACATGATTAATGAGCAGCCGAAAAGCCCGGAGCGCTTGTAACGAAAGCCTTCTAATGGAGAAGTGTGTTCTAAACACATCTATGTTCTTTTACAAACAATCATTTATCAAAACAGTGATTTGACTCTTCACAATTAAATGCAGCGGGATCAGTTGGGGCTAAGCCAACCAGAACCTCCTCGGCTCTTGCAGAGCAGCCGGCAGCCATCCCTGCCCTTCCTGGCCTTCTGTCCCGGGCGGAGGGGCGGGGAGGGGCGGGGAGGGCTGCTTCCTGAAAACTGCTCTGCCCTGGCCGCCTCCAGGAGCCGGGCTGAGGGCCGGGCGAGCGAGCGGAAGGCATCCTGGCCTTCAGTGGGTGAAGGCAGAGAGAGCAGCCTCGGGAGGAGGAGGAAGGAGGAGGGATGGCAGCTGTCATGGGAGCAAGCAAGGGGAGGAGGGCACACGAGGAGTCCTTGCCTTATGGCAGCAATTGGGATGGCTAAGCAATGCAGTCGCAAAGCAGGATGTCACAAATCCCAGCAACCAGCCCGGGTCATCCTCATGCGGGAGGCTGGGGGAGTCCAGAGTGAGGGGGCCATGGGGGGGGGGGTTAGGATTAGGGCATCCCTCCTCCTTTTCCTGACTCCTTCATTGGGGGGATCACCCAAAACAGGACAGCTCAGTCAAGGGGAGGCAGAGGGGATGCATTGTGAGGCGGCTGTGAGGTTTGCCAGCACTGACCGACGACCTCACAAATGCTTCCTTCCCTTGCCCTCCCCAGGGACAAATATCGGGGCAGGCTGGGGGACCCCGGAGGGCCAGGTAGGTGCTGCTGATGCAGCTGCCACTGCCAGGGAGAGCCCTGGCAAGGAATCAGCCGAGCCAGTCGTAGTCCAAGTGCCCCACCCTCCTCCTCCTCCTCCTCCTCCTTCTCCTCTCGGGGGACCCACACCTGCTGTTATTCTAATAGTAATATTATTTCTAAAAAAGAATCCTTGAAAACCTTGAGGTTTCTGTCTCCCCAAGTGGTAGATCCATAATCTGTGATGCAGGTTTCTGCTTCCCCTATAAATCCTTTGCTTCTGGATGCGCCTCCTCGCTGTGCTACGGGGAGCAAAAATCAGCCCTGGACCACTGCGGTGTATACAGGAGGAATATAAAATGAAGCCTGAGCCAGGACTTTTCCTTTCTGTGGAAAATGCAGGCACTCCCACTGAATTTGTCTTAACGAAAGGAGCATGTCATGCTTTCCTCAAAGGTTTTGTATAAATATACCAAACTGGCTAGCTCTTTTTTGCTACTATTTTTTTAAAAAATCCTTTTCTTGGCTGGCTATAATCCATGGGTTTATGGCACAGAGCAGTTCTACTTGCTGCTTTAACCACAGAGATTAAGCATGAAAACACCTGATATTAAAGTGTGTCAGAGTCTATCATGTGTAAATTAGTGTCACTGAAAACTAATTATTTGATTATTACTATTACTAATTATTATTTCCATTCCTATATTGTTAGGAACAAACGGTCTTCCTTTGCGGTAGCCCCTGGACGAGCCTTATGAACTATGAATCTTACCTCCCTGAGGTTGTCAATTCATGTCCCAACAGTCCCAAGCAAGAACAGTAAAAACCACGGGCTCTGCTGGGGGCTCTGCAACTTTCCTTTCCTTTAAGATTCCTTAGGATGATATTCTAATTCCAGGACAATCCCAGCTTTGAAAGGGTAAACACTTTCTGATTAGCAGCAACTGAAACACACACACACACACACACACACACACACGTGCTTCCCTAGCCTTGCCTAGTTCTGAGCAAAGCAATGGGCACGGAGGGCAGAAGGTGTATTGATAGAAAAAGTATTATACGAGGAGCAATATCAAAGACCAGGTTTCAGCATCTTGATGTTCAACCCATTTTAGCAGCTCCCCGCAGACGGGTGGAGAAAACAGGTGCCTCTCTATTCTCGTCTGATCAGCTTGGCAGGGCCCCCTCCGATGTCCCCCCCCCCCGTTGCAACTGGTCTCAGCAGCCCTGCAGAACGGCAGACCGGGGGGTGTGGGGGTATAAAGAGCCGCCCTTCCTAGTTAACTCTGTGCCTGCATGTCTTTGTGTGCTTTTAGAGTTCAACATCACGCATCACCACCCGCTGACTTCGACGGAGCGCCTTTTCATGCCCCCTGAGCTGCTGCCCTTTCAGTTAGGGGGATGGCCAAGGGAGGAGCAAAGCCCCCCAAGGGGAAGAAGGTCACCTTGAAGGTTGCCAAGACCTGCATAAAGATCACCTTTGACGGGAAGCGCCGCCTTGACCTGAGCAAGATGGGCATCACGACGTTCCCCAGGTGTATCCTGAAACTGGAGGACATCGATGAGCTGGACCTCAGCAGGAACATGATTAAGAAGATCCCGGAGGCGATCGATAAATTCCAGAACCTGCGCTGGCTGGACCTGCACAGCAACCAGATCGATAAGCTGCCAGAAACCATAGGGAACCTCCAGAACCTCATTTTCCTGAACCTCTCCAACAACAAGCTCACCGCCCGCAGTTTGCCCATGGAGCTCAACCAGCTGAAGAACCTGCGGAACCTTAACCTCGGCCTCAACCACATCGACAACCTCCCAACCACCCTGGGAGCCCTGAAGGAGCTCCAGGAAGTCGGGGTGTTCGATAATCTGCTGACGCTGCTCCCAAACAGCATCGCCAAGCTCCCTAAACTGAAGAAGCTAAACTCCAAGAGGAACCCCTTTCCTGGCCCCACCGAAGAGGAAATCTTTATTGATAACATCAAACGCCTTGAGACGCTCTATCTGGTAGAAGAGAAAGACCTTTGCCCACCCTGCCTGAGGAAATGCCAAGAAGAGAGGGACAAGCTCAACAAGCTGAAGAACACGGTGCCTGCCTCCCTCAGGAAGCCAAACTTCTCCAACCTCATGACCCCCAACTCCCTGGCAAAGGAGAACCAGGCTGAGTGGAGGTGAGGAGCCCGGCAGGCCCATCTGCAGCCGAACCACTCGGCAGTGCAGAGTGTGTGGCCTCCCTTCCTTAGGAACCGTCCAACTAATAAAACAGCTCTGGGTCACATAGACCTCCGTGACTCTCACAGACACCTGTCAATCCACCACGCCTCCCCACAGCAAGAGACCAGGCTCTAAAATCTGCTCTCCCCACCTTCCCTCCAGCTGCCCCTGGAGGCCCCTGGGAGCCCCTGGGAGCACACCTCATGACCTTCCAATAGGTACCCCAGACCTCTCCCCCCTTCTGATCCAAGAGAGGTGGGCTGAGCCCTTGGGCAGCAGACACAGGAGGCATCCCAAGGCAGCCCAGTGCTGGAGACCTCCTCCTCCTCCTCCTCTCTCCTGGTTTGCAGAGAAGTTCCCAAGATGGTTGCAGGCGGGATGCTGCCAACACCAAAGGGAAGGGCCAACTCTGCATCTTAGACCTAGGCTTGTTTCCCTTTCCAGTTCCAGACGGAGCTTGGGAAGAAGGGGCGAGGATGTCCCCTAGGTCCCAAACCTTTCCAGCACTACCAATACTTAAGAGCCAGAGGGCCGGAGCTAGCAGAACCACAGAGGGCTGAAATTCATTCCTCTGGCAATTCTTGCTCCTGGCTCGATCCAGTCAGGGCCCAAGGATCATTAGGGAGCAACCAGGCTACCTTCTCCAGCACGTCTCTCTTTTGCCCACAGATCACCTCTTGCACCTCAACACATGAACAACAATTGCAATTATTTTGGCTCCTTTCAAAATTCTTTAGATATTTGGTCTAAGGAAAAACCTCTGACTCCATTTTGAATTTTACTTGACAGAATATTTCGGTAACCTTTTGATTGTGAACCTTTAGCATCACATCAATCACTGAAGGCCTTTTCTTGCCTTGTGCTTGTAAGAGTTAATGCTGGCAACCTTGGTAATTGCATATGGAAATTACTGTTTAAATTGTCCTATTTTATGCCTGAGCTCAACCCATAATGGAGTTTTGCAGTTTCTCTGCATCTTACAGTGTCAGATGAATTAGTACATTGAGAATTTCCAAATGAGTTCCTTCTCTAGCATTTAAACACGACGTTGGCCAGGACACAAAACATCCAGAAACTCAGAAGATGCATCAATGCAAGCAGAATATAAAAGAGGTTGACAGCCTTGGGGCTAAGAGAGCATTCAGGTCATAAAGATGGATCAGAGATGCCCTTCCCCTATTTGAGCCACATGAACGCGACTCTTAAACTTTTATGGTTCTGGAGATACTTGGCACATTTGCTGTGTGAGCAGTTGCCAGGGTTCTTGGGTTACGCTGCCACTATTCTGGGCAGTCCCTCTTGCCAATCCCCCTAGGTACACCAGACCAGGAAAGCAACTCCACGAGAGAAGGCTGAAGCTACATTTTGAGATTGGCCATCACGACAGGAGATCAAAAATCTAGTTGTGCTGTTTCTCCTCCTTGCAGTTCAGCGAATTCACGGGACGTCCGCTACAGCTGCTTCCAAGTGTTATCCTGTTGTCCTGGGCTTGAAAACGTTTCAGCCCCTTTTGCCTCGGTTCTACCATATTCCCACCCAAGTCATCCCTGATTCCTACTCCTGTTGAGCCACTTCACAGAGGCCCTGGGCAGGGGGTCCCAACCGGGGGTGTGAGGCGATATTCCAGGGAGTGCAAAAACTTGGGTTTAGAATTTCAAAATTATAGTGCACCTGTGTAATTATATGCATATAATTATTTATTTTTTAAGGGGTTCAATAATATATCAGAAGCGTTCTAGAGGTGCGGTGTATAGAGAAGGTTAGGAAGCCCTGACTAGGGTTTATTGGGTAGCAACAAAATTCTCCTCTGAAAGCGACAATGTGCCCACCATTCAGTTGTCTGGCATTTAGTCCTTGCCTGCTGTCTCATGCGCACGTGAGAACTAGTCAAAAGTGCATCATGGGTTATTGATATGGACATGCGTGGCTCTGAGTCACATTTATGCAGGGCATTTGATGGTCTTCTATAAAAGAGGCTTTTGCAGAGAGCATGTCCCCACAGAATATCCTCTCAAAGGAGCAGCCAGGGAGTTCCAAAATACATGAGGCACTCCTTCCCACAGACCAGGGATGCTGCTTCGGCATGGGGTTTCTGGGGCAAAAGAAGAGACGCTGAACACAGGGCAAAAATTGGAATGTAACCATCACTCAAGGAGCCACGAACGTCTCTGTGCTGTGATGAGTGCATGCTTTCCCAAAAGCAAATGCCGACTACGTTCCTGAGATTAGATTAGAGGAAGGGAGAAAAATCTTAAGTAAACCACACACTTTGAATCCAAAAATGCTTCTAAAGCTCAGGTTTCCAAGCAAAAGAGCCTGAATTAGCTGTTCTTACTAGCTGAAGCCAGGGACCCAGTTGGGTGCAGTTGTTACAGGCTAGGAGAGCGAGAGGCCCGTGCCAGCGGGGTCTCCTTGGACCAGACCCTCCTGCTCAGCCGTAGGAGGAAGAAGGCAAGAGCACATGGCCTCCCAAAACGTTGCCATGAAAACTACAGGGATTTGCTCAGATGCTGCCGAGGGTCAAAGGCACCCAAAATAGCTGAAATTGAGAGCCTAAAGCTCCAATGACGTATGGAGGGAAAGGATCTGGATTCAGCGTGTAGTAAAGGATCCTGAAGTCTCTGGGGCCATCAAGGGCTGGTTTAAGAAACAAACAACATTGCAAATGTGGTAATTCTCTTCACTGAACTTTCTTCTTGGAATACCCATATGTTTTTGTTACTGTAATACTGCGTTTAGCACTTATTAAAAATAAAAAAATAAAAAAGGAGAAATGTAATCATCTCCAATAGAAACCATTATTAATGTTCTCAGTCTTCTGCAGCAGAGTCTCTGAATGACAATAGGCCAGAAATCTTCTCTGTTTGGAAAGAAATACCTTCTGTTCCCTTCTTCAGACGCTTCCACGCGCTCTGCATTCCACCGGTTCCCCCAAGAACTGGATATCCCCTCGTTTGTTATTTAGGTATTACTTTAATATCTCCCAATAATAAATGGTCACGGAGGAACAAAATCTGAAGAGCAGGCTAGCACCAGAGAATGCAAATCAGTTTACTTTATACCTGTACAGGTAGTCCTCGGCTTACGACTGTTTATTTAATCATGCTCCAAAGGTATGACGGCCTTGGAAAAAGTGGACTTACAACCTGCCCTTGAAGTTATAATTGTTGACACACATACACACAAACACACTCACACACGTCCTGGGATGGCAATTCAGGCACTTGGCAACTGGCTGACATTTGCAATGGTTGTGTCTTGCAACCACGTGATCACAATTTGTGGCCTTTCAGCTGGCTTCCAACAAGCAACGTCAGTTGGGGAAACCAGATTTGCTTAATGATCACGTGATCCACGCAAATGCAGTAAAAATGATGGCAAGAGAAAGAAGCGTCTGCCCCCCAAAGTTGGAATCCGGTATTTCTGAGGTAAATGTCAGGCAAGTGCTAATACAAAAGACCACCACATTTAATTAATTCATTTTCTTATATATCAGGACATGCAAAAATACCTTATATTAGTAGATTCGTCTGCAACTCCTTTTGATCTCACTGAACAAAATCTGAGGGGGAAAAACAGTTAACTTTATTCCTCTGAAAGGTGAGAGCTTTAGACAATTAATTCTGAAAGCTGATAGGATTGAAGTCACTTTGGCAGAGGTGAAACCCAGCAGGTTCCAACAGGTTCTCGAGAACCGGTAGCGGAAATTTTGAGTAGTTCGGAGAACCAGCAAATACCACCTCTGGCTGGCCCCGCCCCCATCCATTCTCTGCCTCCCGAGGAGTCCCAGCTGATCGGGAGGAAAGGGGGAGTATCCTTCCCCTGCCATGCCCACCAAGCCACGCCCACAGAAATGGTAGTAAAAAAAAACTGAATTTCCCCGCTGCACTTTGGGGGATGCTATTTCTGAAAGAGCACACAAATATGCAGCCCCCACCCCTAGTAAAGAAGGTAGGGAAAGCCAGCAGGAGGCGTCCTTGGGGATCGACCCCACTCCATCGTTCATCAGCCGCACCCAGGAGCTGTCTACCTCTTATGCTGCCTAGGTGGCACCTGGGTGCATCTGTGGGGCTGCTTATCTGGGAGACCCTCCAAGGCTGCCCAGGACCCACTTTGGGTCATGTGACCAGGAGAGACCTGGGGAGGGGAGGGGGTTTGAATGGAGCAATGGCCAGCCTCCTCGGCCTTCCGAAGGGCCCCTCTCTTGCCCAGCCTGGCCAGGGGTGCACAGAGTGTGTGTGTGTGTGGGGGGGGGGTTATTTACCCCAGGACTTTTTTTACAGCACCATCTGGCCCTTTTTTAAATTGAATTTGGTCCCATTATACTTAGTCTACAGAAAGTGCATCTGTTGATAAACAGGTCTCAACCTTCTTAAATCCTTTCTTCCCAGGATTCCATTGGGTTGGAAACCATTAGGAAACGATCACGTAATTGGTCTTTTCTCCAAGAGTTATTTATTTCTTAGGTCCACCTGATTTTTCATATCTCACGGCTGTTTTAATGTTTATCATCGCTCTAAGGAGGCCAGAAAGAGCCATTCATCTGCCAGATTTCGCCTGGCAAAGGCAGGAAGCTGAGTTGCTAGGCTCACTCCCAGAATGGGTTTGGGCCTAGTGATTGTCTGTCTTAATAGTCTGCAGATGAGAGAGAAATGCAGGCCTACAAATCTACCTGTTATATTAATACAGCTAGAACAAGGAGATGAACCGATGGGCCTTTGTAGAATGTTTAACAATGATGCACAAAAGAGCAAAGGCCGGTGGGGACGAGGCAACCTGGGACATTCGGTTGTCTGTTGCGCAGAATGAACATTTCTCACACAGCGCAAAAGCAGTGAGGCGAACACCGTCTATGGGGAAAGCAAGATTTCTAGCGAACTCTTGGAGAAAACCTCTGGTGACCAGGCAGGAAGCAAAGCGTGTTCGTAGCTTCTGCAAAAGGTACCTTGTTAAGAACTTTTCCCTGTCGTTGTTGTGGAATACAAGGAAAATGGAGTAGCCATTGTTTAAGAAGATCTCCAGGGCTATCTCCTGTGAAGACAAACCAAACGATCAGCTTGCAAGAGGAAGGCGAAAACGCTTCTTTCTCTTAAGCGACTTCAACGGCAATCATCAAGCCAACCGGACTAGATCCAGGGATCTCGGGATCCCCGTGCTGCTGTCCCAGCATTCATTGTCGGGGGTGCAGATCAGACAGTTACATAAAGCTTGTCCTCCAGGCATCTTCAAAAATTCCCCCCGATCTTTACCTTTAAGGATACGACTAGAGAGGACGTTTCTCTTGACCGGCTGAAAGTACCGTTTCCTGGGCTTGGGCACTGCCTTTTGGAGCATGGCCTCTGGCAGGCACCACCACCCAAAGGCCAAAGAGTTCCTGGCTCAGAACCCCTCAGAACCACATCCCCCTCCCCCCCCCCCCCCCCGCTCAGGCAGTCAATCGATTATCCCGATGTTGAAAACCTTGTAAGGTTTCTGCTCAAAGAACAGTCGTTTCTGTTGCTCCTCCACGTGATTCCAGTTCTGCTATTGCTTCAAACATCTCACTGACAGGAAGAATCGAGCTTGGAGGAACTGTCAGAATCAGAAACCACTTCCTTTATCCTGGCAAAACCCGGACAGGATACAAATTTGGGTTTTTTAAAAAATGTTTACACTTCACTGGTTTATTGGTGCTATTATTCTTGGTCTGTCCCCAATCAAGTTGAAGATTCAGAGCACATCAACTCAAAGACAGCTATGGAATCCATTCAGGTGTTTCAGAATTTCGCCACCCAAGGAAGCATTTAACAGTTTGTGCATTTATATAATAGTTGACAGTTTCTTTCATTCCAACCTGTTGAACATCCACCCAAAACTTTGTGTACCTTCATTAGATCATCCCCTACTCAAAGGGAAGCCCAAAGGCAGACAGGTGGTTCCTACCTGCAGAAGGAAACGCATCGGCCGGATCTCCCTAATGTCCCTGTAGGAATGGCAGGAACACGTGGGCTCCACAGGCGCGGCCTCCGTTGCGTGGCACAAGTTGTAAATGAATGGCTCTCTGATGCTAGGAGCAACCATGGGAAATGTGCATTAGGCAAACCACGGCATCATTAACTGGACTCCACTAGTGGCAAACAAGGAGGGCCTAAGTTGTCCTCGTCTGCCTTGCCCCCAAACCTACGGAGGAGAACTTGTTCCAGGCCACCTCAGCCTGAGCCAGAAAAAAGCCACCAGCAATTGCCTGTAGGCAGGAAGCCATTTGGCCCCTTTGCCCTCCTAAGGAAGAGCCCCTTCCCCGAGGCCTCCGCCAGCCTGTCCCCTTTGGGACCTGGAGGCACCTGGGGGAGGTCAGCATCTCCTTTCCCCCCATCTCTCTCCAGGAACCATGGTAGCAAGAGGAGAGACCTAGGAGCTCAGGTCCTGGTGAATTGCAACGAATCAAGCAGAAGTAAAAGGAGGAGGGGGGAATCTCCCTCCCTCCCTCCCTCCGTAATTGGGATTGCAAAATCTGGCACCTTTTGGTGGTAGAAATATCCCCCCAGACTGTGCAGGTGAACGTATGTCGGGCCTTCAGAGAATAAGGAACCTCCTCCTCCTCACGTGTTACGGCTCTGCCTGAACTGGGGACTCTTCTCTCTGCTTGGGCTCTTTCCTCTGCCCCCTCCCATGACAAATTGGGAAGGACCGGGGCCTGTTTCCGCAGTAGCCAGGAATAGGCCGGCCAGCCCCAGGTGCCGCTCAGGTAGAGAACCGCTCACCAGGACAAGCAATGGCTGGTGCAATAAACCTCCCCCAGGTGGGACAGGGCGAAGTGCTTGCAGACGTAGAAGTGGTCGCGGCCAAGGAGAAGTGCCCCTTCCGACGCTGCGTGTCCGTCCACCACCACCACGGACAGCCGGCAGGTAACCTAAACGGGGAAGATGGCAATGCAGCTGAACGGCCCAGCAGCCGTCTTAACTTTGCCTCCAGTGCTCAATACTTTACCAATAAAAAATTAAGACTCGTTGACTGAGCAATACTCGTTTCTAAACGGCTTCCTTCTTTCACAGAGCCTTATTCATACTAAAATAATGTCCCTGCTTTTCTTCCACAGCGGAGTCAGTTGCAAAGTTAATTAATCGTTAAAACGGGCCGCAGAAACGGCCTGCCTTGTGTGGGGGAAGTAAGGCTGCTTTCCTGATGAACCGTTTCCCTCCTGACTGGGATGGGCAGGGAGGGGGGGAGGGGACGGGGCCCTCCCGCCTGGCCCCTCACTTTGCAACAGGGGAACACGGAAGCGGCTGGATTTTGGGCCTGGAGGGAGCCCTGCGCAGGTGCCCCGGACAGACCGGCTGTGCGGCTTCTGCTTCTACCTTTTCGTCTTGGACTAATTCCTGGAGGACAATTTTCCTTTCCACGCAGACAAATTCCACGAATTCCTCCGAGTGGAGATGTTCACCCAGGGCAGGAAAAAAGGTCAGCTGATCCCGACCTGCTTCCCCTTCTCTAGTCGGGGTTGGCCGCTCACCTGCATTCAAGGAAGAGGCATAAATGGTGCAGAACGTCCCATATTAGACGCTCCTGAACTGAAACCATCGCCTTTGTTTTTATCACGTAGCTTGGGGACTCTGCCGTATAAAAATAAAAGTGCTTTTCAAAAATAAAGGGTTTGCTGCCCGCTCTTACAAAACATGTCAGCAGGCGGGGAGGGGAGGGGGGGTTTGGAAATATTGGGTTCAGTACAGACTGCCAGGCTGCCCGGCTGGTCCTTGTGGCCAGGCCAGCCCCTCCTCTTTCGCCCCCAGCCCCTCATCGGGCAACATTACCTGGATTTCCCACATAAGCCGGAGCAGATGCGGCCTTCTTCTGTGTCTGCTGGGCCTGGAAAAAGGAACGGTTTGAGCTGCAGGGCACAGAAGGAGGAGACGTGGCACCTGGGGATGGAGCCGGGCTGCTTCTGCCCCGGGAACGACTCGGAAGCACCTGGAGCCAGCAGCCAACAGCACTTACTCTGTAGAGTTATATCCCACTTCACGGGGCTTTACAGCCCCTCTCCGAGTGATTTAGGGAGTCAGCCTCTCGCCCCTCATTTTACCCACCTCAGAAGGATGGAAGGCTGAGTCAACCTGGAGCCAGTCAGGATTGAACTCCTAGCTGTGGGCAGAGTTAGCCTGCAATGCTGCACTCTAACCACTGCACCATCCCATCAGCTTATTTCCTTCATGCAGGTGTCTGAGTCACTGCAACCTCATCTCAGCCAGCGGCAGGGAATTCTGCTTCCTGCCCTCTCTCTTGCCTGCAACTGCTCTGCATCCCAGGGTCTCTCTTGTGCCCCTCTGGGCCTAAAACTCTACCTGGTTCTCCTCGGCCTTTGTGTTGCAAAGCAAGAACGGCAGGAGCCGCTTCCCCTCGCATCATCTCAGCATCAGCATCAACAGGCAGCAAAGCTCCCAGCCTGCAGCTCAGGAGACTAAACAAGAGACTTTGGGGGCTCCTTCGTGACACAGAGCAGCCTCTTTTCCTCTGTCCTGGCGACAGGAAACCGGATCTCCTGCCCCGAAATCAGGTTTTACCTTGTCCTGCAACAGCTCCGCTGCACGGTGGGCGGTTTTGAACTGGATCCTCTTCCTCATCCGAGCAGGACCTTCGTAGGCATCCCGGACCCACCTTGTGACAGGAGAAGCTACCGCAGACCCCCACGGGCCCCCCTCCCTAAAAAGCCGGTCCTCCAGCTCAGTCCAGGCTTTGGCAGACTTCAAGCGTAGGCACAGCGCCCTCTGCAGGAAAGAGAGAGAGAGTCACTGGCAGCAAAGTCTCCTCCCCTGCTCCTGCTCCTACCCAGATGTTGCGCCTCTGCCTTGGAAAGGAACGGAAAGCACTGATCAGAGCACTGTGCAAGTACTCGGTTACCTGCAGAAGCCGCAGGGGGTGCCCCGAGTGCCCTTTTTCTCCACAAGAGGCAGGTTGGGCTGAGGGGGAAACTCACAATCCCCCTGTAGCTCAGGATGGGCTTGGACCTCACTTTTCCTCCCTCTGGCCCAGCAGCTTCACCAGGGACCCTGTGGCGGGATTCCTTCGGTGAGAAGGCAGGGACTGACCTCTCCTTTGGGACCGAGGGAGGCCCATTCCTTTTGAAGGATTACCATAAACTGCCCTTGGTTTTATTTAAATCCAGTCGGAACTAAACAAATTGAAGGCAGTAGAGATGACTGCATTTAGCACTTTGCTCTACAAAACTTCACCTGGGCAGAATGGGACCCCGAGTGAGTCAAATCCTCTTAGCTCTCTCTGTGAGGAATTACTATTTCCTGTAATTACTTGGAGAGCAATAACTCCATCACTTCACTCTATTTTAAGCAGATAAATATCAAATCCCCTATTAGAAGCAAATTCAGGTAGTGAATGAGTTCTTTTCTCAATCTTAACGTTTTCTTTCCTTCTCCATTTTTACTAATGTAAATTTCTCAGAGTCTCCTGATGGTTGCAGGTATAAATGCCATCAATGTAATCAACCACGTTTCTTTGATGCGTCCAACCACGTTTTGTTTTCCCTGCCAAGGTGACTTTTTCGTTTCTTACCTCAACATGATCCTTGCATAAAACTGCATAGAGTTCTTGGCCAGTTCTCCTGCATTTTTCTAAATATGAAGTAAAATCCTGATTTAAAACAAAAATTATTAATAAATTGATGTCTGTAACAAAACATTTGTGCTTTACATTTGATGAGTAAATCTTAAATGAGTTTTAAAATTGTGCTAAGGAGTCTTGAGGTGAGAATCTTGCAATCTTGGACCAAACTTTTGAAGGCCCCACCCTTGGCAGTCTGGGAGAACCGGTCATTTAATAAGGGGAGGGGGCGGGGCGGGGCTGTGCTTCCAAGAGAGTGAAGGCACAGATAGAAAAGAAGAAAGATCAAAGAAGGGGGAGGGGAAATAAAGAAGACCAGAAGGTAGAAAATGAAAAATGAATGAAAGAATGAATAGAAAGAAAGAAAGAAAGGAAGAAAGAAAGAAAGAAAGAACGATAACAGAATAGCAGAGTTGGAAGGGACCTTGGAGGACTTGAAGCTCTGCTCAAGCGTGAGACCGGATAGTATTTCATAGAAATGGCTGTCTGATCTCTTTTTGCAAACCTCCAGTGATGGAGCACCCCCGACTTCTGCAGGGGGTGCCCTTCCACCAGTTGACGGTTAAGTAGAATCGGGAAAGAGGCGGAACCAGAGAAAGAGGAGCTAAGACTGGTAGAAGATGGGGCTGAAAGGGGGCAGCAGGGACCCAAATGCAAGAAGGCAGCATTAGCGTATTAGCATATTTCAGCAAGAATAGAATGTAAAAAAAGTAGGAATAATTTGTTCCTCAGCAGTGGCAAATTTCAAGATCCGTGCCAGGATATAGTAAAGCAACTGGCAGGCTTCTTTGGCTCCCACGATTTGCAGCAGAAGGAACGAATGTTCTCCTCTTGATGAAGAAATGAAAAGGCCATGATACCCTTAGCGTTATTGGTGGCATTCTGGGCTCTGATCTGAGCTCGTGCGGACAGAAAAGCTCTTCCTGCATGGACAGAAATCACCCAGATTTACCAGCAAATCGGCAGTTTCAAAGAAGTGTCCCTTCTACTCCGGCTGTGAACTACGCCAGATATCAAAGGAAGACATTCATGTTGCAGTGGGGGGAAAGTTAATATATGTCATTAAAAGCAAATTGCCTGTTTGCACTGAAAGAAAAAATGGGTTGCCATGAGCAGTTCTGAAATGAATATCAGATTCAAAAGTCCCCCCGTGTATTTAATGGCATGCTAATTTACATTTTAATTACTTCCTAAGAAATCAAAGCTTTTGTTGACAATGGAACATAATGTCAGCTTCATAGAGCACTGTCGGTAGATGCTTAATGAATTTAATTAGATAATCAGTGGTGTTAATTATCTTTCTATTATGAAGATAAAGATGCTACACAAATGATTAGCAGAAATATAATTAATTATAAATTTGCTTGTTTGGTCGAAATAATACACAGGGCATCATGGCAAGAGATTTGAAGAGGATACTGACACTGTGCCCTCCACATACTGGGGAAGCACCGGCTGGGAAAAGGAGGGCAGGCAAAACTCACATCTGGACGGACAGCCTCCTCAAGCAGCCACTGGAAATTCTTGTGAGCTCAGAACAATTGACTTTCACCAAATACCTCTAGGAGGGCACAACACACCTGTCACGGGAGCATTATGTGCTTCCTTCAAAACTCAGTACAAAACGGATCACGGACACCATATTTTGGCCAAGCCAAAAGAAGCCAAGTAAATGAGTTGCAGGTAGATGTGACTGTGTGAGTTGTGTTGCCTCAACTTCCTTTGATCTACTTGGGTGGGCAAAGGGAACTTGCCCAACTATGACACTCAGGCAGCCTTTCACTAATTACAACCTTTCCCTAATTACAGCACTAATTAAGGCAGACACCTAAAAACATGTATGCAGAAGAAATGGTTAAAAGTCTTTGCAAGTCAACAGAAAATTATTAGCTCTACGTACAAGAATTTCTGCTTGGATTGTAAAAACAGCTATTTCCCCTTTTCTGTTTGGGAAAATAAACACGGTTTGTTTTTAAAGGTAAATGTGGACATTTTGCTCTTTGGAGTCCATGTTTCTGTTTGCCAGAAGGGAGAAAAGCTGAACGTTTGAGTTGTAAGAAAATGCTCCATGTTGAGGGTTGTGCTCAGTGGCGGATTAAGGCTCACTGGGGCCCTAAGCACTGACAAATCTTGGTGCCCCCCACCTGCCCACCCTTTGTACACACTGAACAAATCTTCATTGGGTTTTTTTCCCCCCTTTCTCAACTGTGTGGTGCCCCCCTGGGCCCGGTGCCCTAAGCACGTGCTTAGTCTGCTCAAGGGTTCCTAACCACTGGTTGTACTAGTGAAGGAAGAAGCTTTATGAAAAGGGGGAGAGAAGCTCCGACTCAGATCTGTCAGTGGAGAGGCCTTTATTCTGAGAGGAAACCCTTCAGGGAAGCTTTCGGTCCAAAGGGAGGGAAGATCTAGAAAGATCAGGGCAAAGTCACGTCTTTTGGGCCGAAAGAGGCAGAGCCAAAAGGAAAACCTCCAGCTGGAACCAGAAGGAGACATTTGGGGCAGGAGACCAACTTCTCTGAGGACGAGGCCCCCTCCAACCACTCCAGTTGGAAAGCCAGATGTGAGGCAACATCTGCTCAACCTCAGTTCATTCTTCAGGGTCAGATATTGTCAAATATCATCTAATTAAAAGACTCATATATTTGTTTTAATAATAAAGGGTTACCGGTATATCTCTTTTTTTAAAACATGATCTTGCGGCTACTATGACCGACTTCCCTCTATCTTGGTCCCCTGAGATCCGTTCCAGCAGGGGAAGCCTAACACACAGGGACCAAATCTCTAACTGGGGATGTTTCTGGCAGCATCAACGATACTTGCTGAGATTAAGAGAAAGATGAGAAGGCGATAAACCTGGCCCTGGATTTTGTGGGAGCGGCCCTGCCTTCCCGCTCGGCTCCTGTACCGTTCCTAGCCCTGGAGGTCAGCCTCTGACCTCTGTCCGCCTGGACCTCCATCACCCGCCTCCTCTCCCTGCTGCCTCCATAGGGGCCGAGTTTGGGGAAGCAAAGCAGCAGGTGGCAAAGCTCCCCAAAGACCCCGGGCAGCCCACCAAGTTCATTTCCTAAAGGACGCCTTGGCCAGGGCTGATCTGCTAAGGCTCCGAAAGGGGGCAGGTCTTCCTCCTGCCCTCCCCTCTGTTCCTGCCTTGCTTATCATCATTGCCCTTGTCCTTTAGGGAGAAGGCCTAGTGGGAAAATGAATCTAGGAGGGAAGGGAAATATAACTCATCCTCACTGTGGATTTCTTTCCTTTCCAAGGTGCACAGGAAAAAAAAAACCCTCTGGTGCACCAGAGTTGCTATAAAGAATGTGTCCTTCTGTCTGTTTGTGGCTCTGGAAGTCCCAGAGATCTCCTATCAGTCATTTAGCCTGTTGTACAACTCATTTTCTTGAAAAGCACGAGGGGGAAAAAAAATACAATTGCCTGGAGCAAAAAGAGAGACAAGAGTCGGAGGCTCAGTTGCACGTCACACTACAGGGAAGTGTCTATCAGATCTCGAAGCGTCGGTTGCTGACATTACCGAAAACAACACAAAATGAGTAATGTTCCCCTGTAATCCGGCTTCTCCTTTAATTACAAGCCTTTTCTTTTTAGAAGAGGAAGACAGAAGATGCAGAAACCTCAATTTCATGCACTTGTGCCTGAATAATGCGTCTACGCGGCCTTTTCCAGATGGCATCCTTTCCTACTACAAGAACTAATGATGTGGGCACATTTAGGGAAAAACCAATAATTGTCTTTAACCTTCAACGGCAAATACAAGTTGTACAAAATGTTCCTTGGGATACATTAACAAATATCAATTACTTTGCTCACTGATGTGTAATCAGCTGTAATAATCAAAATTAATTTTAAGAAATAATTAAACAGACCCGAAGGCAAATAGAGGGTGCCAGCGTTGAATAGGAACGTGCGTTCCCATCACACCTGGAAGGAGGTTACTTAGGCTGAGTCACTTTCTCAGCCAACAGCAAAGCAACTACGAAGCCGGCCTTGAGTTTCTCCACAGAGCCTTCGCTGCCCTCGGCACTTTCTTCCCGGAGGGGGGGGGGGGGGCTTCATTTGGGCCACACGTTGCATGTCAGCAAATAGAGCAGGACTACAAGTCGGGAAGCGCACGGTGTCCCCCTGCGTTCTTTGCCCGTGTGCTTCCTTTGAGGGCTCCCATGAGGATTTGGAAAGGCAGTTTATGCCAGTTTTGTGCATCACCTGTTTCAGGCTCTCACTCAAAGGACTCGTCCTGCTGGACACACTGATGAGGATTCTGCTCTGGGAGGCTTTTTTCCCCGACGCTGGAACCACAGAAAGGGAAGGAGCAACAAGCACAGTTAAGGTTTTGTTGTACCACTTCAGGTGCCACCCAACCCCTCTTCCTGACCACTGATGCCATCCCAGTGGCTTCAACGTTACCCCCCGAGGAGCCCAGGCTTGGCAAGGCCCAGGGCAAAGCTGGCATCCCAGCCAGCTGCGTTTTCCTCTGCCCTGGACGTTTGTTTTTCCAAAGAGCAAACTGAAAAGACTCTTCCTGCTGCCTAGCGAGGTCTCCCCTGCATCCAGCTCTGTGGTGTTTTGGACATCTCCGAACCCCACCTGCCACCACCGGTTACAGCCCACCGGATGGATGAAGTAGCCTAGATCACGATGGGGCCTGTCAACCGCTCCCTTGGTAGCATGTATCGTGCTTAACGATGGTTCCTGAGTGGACCCATCGCCCCAAAGGCCCCTTCCCTTAAAGACTTCAAGAGCAGAGACCTAGAAAGGCCTGCCAGGTCTTCCTCATGGCCTCTTCCCAAAGAGGAGCTACGTCCTCCATCTTCATTCTCTCTTCTCCATCGCCTTCCTCTTTAAATAAAGAGGTTTTGTACGCATCCTCCAAATCCCTTCTTCTCCTAGAAAGAAGTCGGAGCCAGATTTCCTCAGCTGCCCTCTGGATCTCTTGCTGAACTGGAATGAAATAAAAGGCAAGTATGTTTTGGTGTGAAAGTATGAGATCAAGAAAAGGGCCATCGTGCATCGCTTCCGGATTGAAGGCAAGTCTGATCTGTTACGTGGACACGCCTATCCTTAAAGCAGAATCACTTGCAGCCCTCCAGATTTTGATGCTGCCTGTGCAGAAGGTATGTAGAAGCCAGAGCAACAGACATGTCTAAAATAATAAATGACCCATCTCTCTCCATGTATCTCATGTAAAATTGCTTTTTTTAGTTTCCAGGCAATAATTTGTAAACAATTTGGGTGACAAGGTTTCTATATCGACATTGCAAAATGCACCCATGTTTTAAAGAGACTACAGTGGGTGAGTGTTGAGCTTAGTTCCTTAGTAGAAAAGTCACAATCCGTGTGGGCTGCATTGGCCGGGTGTAGTTTCTGTTGCTTGGAAGCCATTAATTCAGCACTGCGTATTTCCTTTAGCCTAGAAGACCCAGATGAAACTCTGTCCTTTCTCTGCCAGCTCTTGGTCTCGTTCTGTAGACCCTTGGAAGTGGGTAGATTTTGAGAGCAAAGCAGGACATCCACAACAGCCTTCTCCTTTTCTTCTCTTCTCCACCCACTTTTCCACATCCATCATGTCATGCTTACCATCCTTCAGGGCAGAAAGATCATCGATTCCCTCCTCCTCCTTCCTCGGGCCAAGAGAATAACCCGAAGCCGGCATCCATTTTGCCTCACCATTTTCATGATAGCTGTAACACAGAAAATAACAAAGAAACCTCTGGCTAAAATATAGGCAGGTTCGTTAAGACCACCATCTGAGCAAAAAAGTGGGCTGTGGATGATTTAATGCAACTTAATCCTAATATATTTATTTTTAAAGAACTTTTTAAAATACGTGGTTATTTTTAAGAACTCTAATAACCAAGAAGAACAACTAAAAGACAAACTGCTCCAATATCTGCTCTTTGGGGATTACTTTGGGGATTAACACAGCATTTCAAGGTAAAAGAAGTGCCGGCCTCTATGTCCCTAGGATGGATTCCGTTTATGGGTCCATTTTCCCTTTTATCTTCATCCTTTTCTTTAAACTAGACGTGGCCCTATTGTTCCATCGGTGAGGGACTGATGCAGTCATTTCCAAGCTGAGGAAGCTTCCCAAATCTAAATGGAAACAGCTTCTGGGTTCTTCCGGAAGGCAAAATGGCCTTTTTCCTAGCTAGCCAGAGTTCTTCGTTGCCATGTGTGTTATTTCATCTTTTTGGCTTTCCTCCTGATGCCACAGGAGGATGCAAACGTCTGATAAAACTCTCCTGCCCAGGACCAAATAGAGTTGTTAAGACTTTGCAAGGAAATGGCAAACTGGCCCAGTAAACTATCCAAGAACCAAAACCAGAATAAAGCAGGAGGCAGAGTTGGAGTCAAGAAATGGGCCACACTTGTGGTCCGACAGTAAGTAGGTGACACTATTTATTTACCAAGAATAATCACAGATTTACTGAAAGTTTACTCTCTCGTGATGGGGACTTCTCAGTTCCATACGCGTGACGTTGGAATACCCCCTCCCAATTCAGGAACGTCACAAAAGGCTTCCCCAGGTTTGAAAGAAGCTTGAAAGGTGAGAGGCATCTCTCCAAAACATGACTAGAAACAAACCGGTCCTTATGGAAGTCATTGTATCTCAGGGACATATCCAGCACATTTCTTCCTCTGTTCTAGATTAAACCCTTGGAGTTTCTTCAAGATCAAATCTACATTGACCATGGTGACACAATTCAACGGGTGCCGTTGAAATGCCTGTCCCCGAGGAGACATATTTTCTCTGAAAATAAGTTTCTGTAAATTTCGGTTCCCTTGACTAAGAGTTCTGCCAGAGTAAGGAAACACCACCGTACCTGATAGATTTCAGTTGCAACAGGCAATACAAAAGGCTTGCGATGAAATCCAGGCTAGAATTGTGCACTGCAAAGATGACATCCCATCGCATCTGAAGGGTCTGCAAAACTTCCAGGAGACTTTGGGGCCCAGAAGAAGAATTTGATAAATAGTACAAGATGGCGTGGTTCAAACAGTTGTACAAGTTGCTCATAATTGACTCTTTGTGGAGAAAAAGCTTTCTTGTTACCTGTTAAAAAACAGTCAAGAGGCTCAGAATGCACCGTGTTTAGGGATATGACCTAAAATGTCCACGAAAATATGACAAATTTAAAAATAATCCTAATCTAAGACACTTAAAAGCAATTATGCAACCAGATTTGCAACAAAATGTTGCAGAATGAGGAACTCTATTCCTCTGTTTTTCAAGGAATTTGTCTTTGCTTGTTCTTACAGACATTCAGCCACATGCAAATATAAATGAAAATGTTTATTTTTTTCTCTGTTGTTTTTAATCTGTGGCACGTGAGAATGTGTCCTGAAATGCATATGCAATAATGATTCTTAAATGCCCATTTGCCTTGTGCAAAATTTTCTCTAATCCAACTACTTTCCTTCTCCAACAAGCATGAACATGTGTGAGCATTCAAGCTGTCAGTCCCCTCATAATGGAAATTAAATTTTGAAGGGAATTTAGGGTAATTATTTGCTGCCACAGAAGTAGCGTCCCTGGGGTGGAAACCATCCCTAATAAGCTTACAGCGGCATCACTTGGTGCGTCTGCTGCTATCCAGAAACGGCTGAGAATGGCACCTGGGGGAGGGAGGGGGGGGAGGAGCCCTCACCAGTTGCACTTGCTCTGCGATGAAAAGGATGGTCTTCCTGGGCTCTGTGACCAGCACCCCCTCGTGAAGTTTGCTTACCAGCTTCCGAGTAAAATAGCCAACATTTCCTAGGAAATGAGGCCTGTCAGACTCCAAAATGTTCCTGGTATCCCCATTTCCTGCAAGGGGGAAGAGAAGGTTGAACTTCTAAAATGCAAACAAGGAAATCTCTGCAGATTTTTTTTCCTGGTAAAACATTACGTGGCCTCTCCTTAATTTTTGTTTTTCTAAAATTATTGGAACAATCTTCAATTTTAAAAAAAATATAGAAAAGAGACCACCCCAAACAAAATAAAACACAAACTAAGAAAGAAAAAAAACGTTACCTTGTGTTTTATATTTACTGTTACTTTACTGTATTTACTAATAAATATACTGTACTGCCAAATCTAATAAATAAAGAAAATTTAAAAAAAAAATGTAAACATTAGTCCTTATACTCGGCAACCAAGCAGTCTAAACTATTAGAAAAATGTACGCCTTCAGTGAAGAAACTTTTATTTCTAAAAATAATGTTTGGATTAGGAAGTTATGTTATTTATGAGTAAGCAAGGTATCATCAACAGCCTCCTTCTGTCTAAGCTCCACTGGACTTTGTCAAAGGCACAAATGGTCAAGAACACACAACCCGCAAGGTTCAAAGGGGAGGGGGGGGGGACGACCCTTTGAACCCTGACCCACCCACTGCTCAAGGCAGGAATCCAGACAGGGGGCAGGGGGGGGGGCATCACAGACAGCCGAGCCTTAGAACCCATTGCCACTTCCAACCCTCAGGACGGCTGTCTGCAAAACAAACACGAATGCTGGAATCTGTAGCTCAGCCACACCTGCAGGGACCTCACGGTAGGTTCGGTGCGTGTCAGGTAGATTGAGGTAGAAGAGGGCTGAAGTGCAGGTGACGCTCACCTGTTGTTAAAGTGGAGGTTTCCTTGTAATTTTGGCCAAGGTTGTAGACAATCTCCATAATGGAAAGCAATAGCTCTGTCTGGAAGCGCATCTTCTGCTCAACAGCAGCATTCTCTGGAGAGGCCTGTGTTGCGGTGAGAGATAAACGATGGAGTCCGCAGGGACCATCCCACTGGCGATGGTTATTAGCAAACAGCAACAGCCCCCCCCCTCCCCCCCCCCCGGTGTTCTTAGGAAGGTTACGTCAGAGCGGAAAGGTTTTCAGAGAACGTTTTAAAAGAAGGGGAGAGTAAGAATGAGGCAGCAGTTTCCAGGGCCTTTCCCTCAATGAAAGGTCGGTGGCAATACTCTATAGTTCACCATCCAGGCTGTAGCCTGGCACAGGGAGCCATGCTTGTATATGGTAAAACCCCCAAGGACATTGCAAAGCCTTTGCAAAAACTCTGGGACGCCTGGGACGCACAGCAAAAGGTGAGCGAAAGCATCCGCTTCCCCTCTGCTTTATCAAACGTTCCCACTGGCAGAGTTTCCCCAAGTGACGATGCAAATAACGAGGGGCAGGAAGGATGCGCCAGTGGCAAGTCAGGGGAAAATCCTGGAGCTTCCGGCTCTCCTCCCTCCGTCTCACCCCACAACTGAAGGGGCAGAGAAATGCATCAGACCTCAAGCATGAGCTCCAGGGGGTGCCAACTTTTGTCCCTCCAGTCCAGCAGCATCATTCCCATCAGGAGAAGCTGAACCAAGTCCCAGACGTCCTTCCTGGCTGGAGGCTGAAACCCAGAACCACAAAGACCGGCAGGGTTACTGGCCTGGGAGGAGGCGAGAGCGGTGCTGTGGGGGTGGGACTTCCCTCCCCTTCCGCCATCTTGGAAAAACAGGGGAACGTCAGCAACCGCAGCATGGGACACAGGCAGGTTGTGCTGTATTTCCACACTTACATTTTATCCCCCATACGGAAAAAACAGATCAACAACTGGAAAATCAACATAAAACCACAAATAAGACAGATTGCTAAAATGTAATAAAACAGCAGTCGTGATGTTAGATGAAATTGCATGCAGAAAATGAGCAATGGCAGAAATAAAGGATGCCATAAACTAAAAGCCCTTTGAAACCATTTCTGGTGGGAAAGAGACAAAGATGGGTTTTGTCAACAAGAGTATCCCAGAGCCCCACTTTGCAAGCGAGCTCGTCCTTTGCGGGGAAATCCAGATGCCCCTTCCCCAGCTAGCACTTTGGACTCGCTCAGAATCGCTTTTCCAGGCTCAAAGAGCACATTAGGACCTTCCCAGCTTTTGTTCCCATCGCCGGATGGCTGCGTGGAGAGCAATTGCCGGAGCAAGGGAGGAGTCGTTACTGAGCGCAGTGGCCAGCATCGATGACGTTTTCCTGTTTCGTCCTCCACACTTCCTAACCCATCGTTTGAATAACATAACAACAACAACAACCAAAGTACAGAAAAATTGCTGCAGGCTGCGAAAATGGAGAACATTATAAAAACAACAGAAACAAAGGCAGAACATAAGGGAAAACAGCTGTATGACAGATTAAGTAGATGGAAAACCAAAGCTTTGCATGGACAACACTTGAAAAACATTGAAGGAAAAGATGATGACAGCTTGACGTGGACATGGCTTAAGATGGGAACTATCAAGAAAGAAATGAAAGGTTTAACGCTCGCTACTCAAGAACAAGCACTACACACTAATGCCATGAAAGCAAAGATACAAAAATCCACCAACAATCCAAACTGCCGACTTTGCAATGACAAAGTCAAAACTGTTTCACATTAATATGTGAATGCAGCAAAATCGCACAAACTGATTACAAAGCTAGACGTGACCGAGTTGCTAAATTAATCCACTGGTCATTATGTAAACAATATGATTTACCTGTATCCAGAACGTCATGGGGACATAAAGGGGAAAAAGTTATCGAAAATGAGAAGGTGAAGATCTTGTGGGACTTTCGAATACAGGTGGATCCTCATTTGGAACACAACACACCAGATATAATGGTTGTCGAAAACCGAAACGTACTATTTATTGACATTGTGGTACAAGGAGATGTCAGAGTTGAAGAAAAAATACTGGAAAAAAATCACGAAATACCACAACCTGGCCATCGAAACTACCCGATTATGGATGAAACATGTAACAGTGATGCCCATTGTCATCGGGGCACTTGGCACCATGTCAAAGAATTTTTTAAGATACATCAACAAATTGCAGGTTCCTAACCCTAACGCTGGCGCAACCTGTATCAACCATCAATAGTATTTGAGATGCCTTTTTGAATGTTCAGTTGACTGAGTTTCATGTTTAATGAATAAAGTATATCATCATCATCATCACCACCACCATCATCATCTGATTTCCTGATTTCTGAGATGGTTTTATACTTTTCAGGTTGCAGCTACAAACTATTATTCCAAGAATCTGCTTCTCTTTTAGAAATCCTGAGCCCCTGTTGCTTGTAGGGTGACTTCCTGGCATTTCCCACCCAGGGGTTTAGATTAAGGGCTGCTTGTAGGGCGAGAGACAAATGTGTGGGCAACTTTCTTCCCTGAGCCAGGAAGAGAGGCAGGTTAGAAGGACAACATGGAGCTGGTAAAAAATGGCCCTTTCCCCATATATTAGAAATAGCCTTATAATGCCTAGATCATTTATATGCTGCCTAAAAAGTACAGCCCAGGCTTAGGTGCAGAGTTAGACCAGGCACAGTTGAAAGTAGGAATCATTTATTGATTAATTTTATAGTCTATCTTTGCCTTCAATCTGATTCTCAAGACAGCAGTTCTTTCATTTCCCTTTTGACCGACTGAAGACTTCGGTTCAATCGGGATTATGCATCAATTTGTTTTCTGTCATCTAATTGTCTGGCATGATTTGAATATCATCCCTGAACGCCAAATTTCAGATTCAGCCGTAAGAGGAATAATATTGTCTGGATCGTAGTTTTATCCAATTAAAAAAAAATCAAGTATTCCAATTCCTCAAGACCTTGTCCGTCACTACACCAACTTGTGGTTTGTCCCATCACCCCAATTATCTTGACTTCTATGGTGCTGGCTGCTTGCTGAACCCGCCTATTGAACAGAACAGAATGGAATCGGCCGGTCAGCAGAGCAGCCCTTCCTACCTGGGGTGGCCCTGAGGGGAAGGCAGCCAAGGCCAGGGCTTGGAGGAAGGGGGAGCTGGACCAGAGGGGATCCTGGGGGTATCTCTGGTACACCAGGTGGACGAAGTGGAGGATATTCTGTATGAAGCCGGTTTGCCAGGAATCCTCTCCCTCTGCGGGAATCTAAAGGGGGACGCAAAATATGAACTTTTATCAAACAGCCATTCAATTATTTAGGTTTTACTTTGATTGAGAGAAGAGGAAATAAATGAGTGGAATGTAGAAATAAAAGCAGAGAAAGAAAAGCTTGGAGACTTTTGAAGAACTTGGGAAAGGCTTCCTGCCACTGAACTGAAATCTAATTTGATTGTTATTTCTTTCTCCCTTTTGGGGGCAATCTGACTTCCTTTTCTCATCCCTTATTTCCATCCTGTTTTGGGGGTGTTTTTCCTCCTCCTTGCATGCTTTGCTCCCTCCCTCTCCATCCTGTTTAGTTTAGTTTTAATTCAAAATTTTAAATTTGTGATCTTTATTATTTCAACGTCTATACTGCATTTTATTCAATGTCAAGGATCACCTCTGGCAAGAAGGGCAGCGAAGAAGATTGGTTAAATAAAATAAATGAACTGAAACCCAGTGGAGAAACAGGGCATCCTAAACAAATGTGCCCCCATCCAAATAGATTCTGCATGGCAGAAGCTCAAGTCGGAGAGGGACCCTGCTGACCAGGTTCCCTGCCTACTGGCACATCCTTTAACCCTTTTTCCTTTGTTCTACATTTTCAAAACAGCCTCAGCTCAGGTGTGTGTAGATAGAGAGCAATCAGCCTCCAGTTGCTCCCGAGCAGCTGTGGGGCTTCAGCCTGCGACATCCCCAGGACACGACTCACCTGACTGGTGAGGGACGAGACCATCCCCAGCAACAGAACGGCGGCCTCCGCACATAAGCCATCTTTGGCTACTCTCTCTGTCTGACGGTGACCCAGCAGCCACTCCAACATCGCACCCAGACCTGCCTAGAAAATGAACGTCTCGTGAAACAGCAGAAAGTGCCCCAAAGGATGAGCTTCCCCACACCGCTAAATAACAACATGGCAGACTGTGCGAGCGGCTCCTCTTGAAACAATCAATAGCAATAGCAGTTAGACTTATATACCGCTTCATAGGGCTTTCAGCCCGGAAGCCTAGAATTCTGAAAAAGAGGAACCTGCAAAAGCGTCCTCGGGTTACAACGTGATTTTTGCTTCTAAATTCTATCCAAAATATGGGCAAAGGAGGGAACCTGAATCAAGAGATGGAGATGCCAATTCCTATGACACTGAAAGAAGTGAATCAGGAGCAGAACTTCATATCACAACAAACATTTGAGAAAAACTCCTTTGATGTGGATAGCCTGAATAAAAAACACTTCTCAATGTGTTGTTCCTTTAGGTTCTTTCTGTTAGTGAAAAGTATTCATTAATACATTTTTTGAAAAATAAAATCAAAGAAAGCAAAATGTGAGTAGGACTATTTATATCAGCATTTTTCTGTTATGCTTATTTTGCAAGAATTTGTATACGCACATCGTCATCTCAAAGAATCGCACAAGATATACCTGAATGTGTATACAGAGAGAGAGAGAGACAGAGACAGATTTTGTGCAGTTTAATCAATAACTCTAGCTGTGAGAGGTGGATTGCGTGGCATAGTAGCACAGACCTTAATAAAACTTTCCTTTGTCAACCCTAAGGGCAGGGGGCCATCCAGCCCTGCTTTGGGGAAGGGGACCTTATTCCCTCACGTGGCAATTAATTCTACGGGTTAATATCTCTCGCCATGGACAGGAAATTCCTCCTAATATCATACTTTATAGTGGTGATTAACCAGCACAATAAAATTAGTATTCAAATATTCAAAATATCCAAAACTAAAGCAACAATGTCAGGATAGTTAAGAAAAATATATGCAGACAGAAATATTTCAGATTTGTTTTTAGGTGACTGTGGGGCTGTATCAAAAGATTAACGTAATGGTTTATATGGTGACCCTTTTAAGCTGTATGAGCTGCTCCTCTTTCAAATAAAGTTTTGATAGCTGATGGCAGAGGTGGGTTGCTCCCAGTTTGGCCGAACTGGTACTGGTATTTTGGCCTGGGACGCAGAACTGGCAGCGACCCAGGCTGGCCACGCCCCCAAACTGGTTCCCCAGTCTCCTCTGCTGTTGCTGGCATGTTTCTGCACCTGCGCAGAACAATTTTTAGTCCACTGTGCATGCGCAAGCAATGGGTGGCAGGCACGTATGAGCGAAGAGAGCAGTTTACGCGCAAAGCACGTGCGCAGCGAGCCGGGAGCAACCGGTACAGGAACCCATCCCTGGCTGATGGGCATGAGATGTAAACAATACACAGAATAATTGTGACAATATAGAATGGGAATTTTGAAACCCTTCCCAAAAATGAGCTTCAGCTGAGATTTGATTCCCAGGAAAGGGGCTACACTGGGGATAATCTAGGCCGGGAATAATCGAGGCTGCCCTCTATGCCACGAAGTCTCGGCAGCTTAAGGAAGATTCCTCTGTTGAATATTGACATTTCCTGTTCTGTTGCCTTTGAATATTTCCTATTTGTAGGGTTTATTCACAGTGAAAGTTTCTGTCCTTTGGCTTTGCTATTTCAGCTTCTACAAACCCTTTTCCCTGTCAATGCAGTGGCTTACTTGGGTGTCATCAGGTGGCTTAGAGCCCGGTGTGTCCAGGAGAAGCCCTGAGAGGAGGAGGGGAATCTCAGGGATGTGGGCTGAGCTGCTCAGGAACATCTTTAGCTCCATTAATCCCGAGAGCGGATACGGCTGATATTCAAACGACTGGGGAGAACTCTTCAAATTGTCTACAACAAAGAAGAAGAAACTTTCTCTTAAGGCTCTCTCTGAACTGCCTGCCAACCTCCTGACTTACAAAAGAAGAAGAAGGGACCAGACTGTCATCTTATTTACCCAAGGAAAGGCTACACAACACAGCCGTCGATGGGGGCTGCTTCTAGAGGTCGGGGGGGGGGGGAGCAGGGAGACTAGATCCTCCAGGATCTGGTTCAGTTTGGTTTATCAACCAAATAACCAAAATTAAATTGTATTGGCCAGCAAACAAGACGCCAAAAGGCTGGGTCTCTCTTTTGGACTGAGCAGTTAAAGAGCTGAAACCCAAAGTGTGACAGGCCCAAAGAGGAGGCGGTGAAGGTGATATTAGTACACAACCCCCAACCCCTTGGCCACCCAGGCTGGATTTCCTTCAAATTTGGCCAGGGCTATTTTTAACAAAAGCAAAAACATTTTAAAATAATTAATACATTCTATAGAAATCAAATAGAGGCAAACAGAGGATAGATAGAGATGGAGGAGGGGAGGGGAGGGGAGGGGGGGGAGAGAGAGAGGTGATAGATTTATTGAAATAATTAGTTGTGATCCACAGCTGGCCTCAGCATCCCATTGCAAGCCGACCAGAGGGCCTACCGGTCAAAATATTCAGCCCCTCTAAGCTGTTTTTCAGCCACAGGCCTGCCATCATCCCCTCTCTGAACTCCTGCAGGTTCGTGTGGTTGTGCAGGAAATGGAAGAGCAGTTTGGCTGCCAGCACAATTGTGGTTCTATGCACGTGGCTTTGCATAAACATCAGGAACCAGTCAGGGCCCAAGGCCTGGAACATTTCTTCTTGGATCCTGGGAGGGAAACACCGGATTGAAAGACACAACACTTAAACGTTATTTGTTGTAACTGTACTACGTGGCGGACTTACTAGAACAACAGAAACTGAAAAAAATTGCTGGCTCCTGAGCTACTGTTGTGCTTTTGAAATCTCTTACCTATCCCAAACCTACCAAAGATTCAGTTACAGCCTAGTCTTAACCTTGTTCCCATAGAAATAGGTTCTTCTGATTAAGTAAAAGCAGCTCAAGGTGGAAATGGATTTTGAGGTTCGCGCATCTCTGAAGCAAAGGAGGCCTCCCCAAGGATGGATCAAGGTTGGAGAGGGACCTGCCAGGAGGAAGACCCAGCCTTCATCACTCCGCCTGCTCTGCCTCCCCAGCCGAGGCCCCCTCGGAGGCAGCAGCGGCAGTGGAAGGATCCCTGATTTGGCTCCCATTGCCCAGAAGGGAAGCCTCCCTTGCAGCTTCAGGGATCCTGCTGGGAGACGGAATCCAATGTCCCGCCCTTTGTGTGTGTGTGTTTAAAAAATTATGCCAATTCTAACACCTCTGGGCAATTCATAATAATCCTATTTGGATCTGTCATAAAATCCAAACTCTCTCTCTCTCTCCCCTTCTCCTCTCTCTCCCTCTCTCTCTCTCTCTCTCTCTCTCCCTCCCTTTTCTGTTTGTTTATCTTTATTACAGAAAGTAGAGCAGAAAGCATTCAAGAGAGAAAACGGAGCAAGAGATTGTTCTCCCATTCTCCCCTTAACTTTCCCTACTTCAGTATCTGTGTCATTTTCTGCTGATTAAATAGTGAATTATTTTAAATAAAGTGATTTATAGTTTTGATTAGTGGACAGGAGAGATGATAGAAAGAAAAAGTATTATGTTCTGACTTCAGAATAAGAAGTACCTTTGTCATTGTACTTTTAACCGCTGTAAAGAAGATTGTGTACACACAGACGCACAGACGTTCTTACTTACACAGAGGACGAATGAGGTTTGTCTGGTTCTAGTACATCCAGCAGCATGCTCAGCAACTGATTTCGAAGCCAGACCATTTTCCCAGGTGCCTGAGTTAAGCCTAGAAATCAGACCATCCAAAGAATGCGTGTGAAACTCTGCATATGAACATCCTTCACTGCTAATAAATGCACGATACAAAACGAAGGGAGCTTGAGCAGATCATTCACGTGGACAGGTAGTAAGGAACTCTTCAAATATGAGACTATCCCTTGTTTTAGTTTATCTTGTACGGCTAACAGGTGGCCTCGTAGGAGGGATGGACACTCTGTAGTCAGGCTTTACTCTGGAGTTTATAGTCCACCTTCAAATGGAATGTCCTTTTTAGCCAAAGGGAAGCCTTTTCTTTGCGAACAGATTTCGTGCAGGAGGCAAAGGCAACGCAGCCTGCCTTTGAGATGGGTTGCCTTCCTGCCCTAGGAGGCTGCTTTGCCACCGGGGGTTTCCTCTCAGGTGAAGCATCGCTGCCCTCTCTCTCCGGGCAGGAATAATGGGGCCGCCTCTCTCCCTCCCTCCCTCCCTCCGAGCGCCCGGCCCCTCCCCGTGGCAGGCAGCTTAAAGAGCGGCTCTCCAGGGCAAAGCAGGCAGCAGAATGGTTCTCGTGGCAGCAGAACTTTCTCTCTTCTTTCCATTCCTGCAAAATGGAGTTAAATGTTTCTTTCGGTACGCAGACACTTTACACTCTTAGCCACGAGCATAGCAGCGAATAATAGAAACAAGCGGCTTTGGGAAGTTTTTCTATGTATTTCTATGTATTGGTTCCAAGGAGGATTTTTTTAAAACTCCAAGCAAGTAAACAGGAAGAGCAGACAGGAGTTTGGACAGAGAGGCATTTTTGCGCTCTTCCTTTCTCCCTCCTCCTCCTCCTCCTCCTCCTCCTCCTCCTCCTTCTTCTTCTTCTTTCTTCTTGCGGTTTCCCTTCAGGGGAAGCTCCAAAATGGGTGACGAGGGAAGCACAGAGTGGCATCAATTCATAACCCGCTCCCATTTCTTATGAGACGAGCACCAGCAAGTCCTTAATTTCCTGCTGCACGGATGGTGCCTTAATGCTCTATTCTCTCAGCCCAACTTATATCTTCTTTTCAGGGGTTAGAGGACTAGAGTTTGGTTTTGAGAGGCAGAATATTAGCAATGAGCAGCTACAGACGCCAAGAAGAACAAAGGTGAGACATCAGGGCTACGGTACTATTATATCACATGCTATTTCTTGACATGTAACCCAAACAGTCCATGGCAAAATAAACTAGACAATCCATTAACTAAGGTTTGGATATTGAAACAAGCAGACTGCTTGAGAACAAGGCAGGATGCAATGAAATTGTGATGCCCCATGCAAATACTTCAGGATTTGAGTCTGTACTGCAATGCATGTTTTACCACTTGTCCACCTCCAGATGTCAAAGATGCAAGCCATTATGTGCCTTATTTTTATATTACACGGGTAAATAAAAATATTCCATTTTTTTTAGCAACACACAATTCTGTTTCATACCTTGTCCAAATGGTTCTGGAATATTATTGGAGAAGGTCTCATTTTCATCAATAGATGCAGGAGATAAAGTGTAAACCAAGAATAAGCCAATCCTGAACAAGAAAACATAAACCGATTAGATCAAATTGCAGACAGGAAGACCTTCAAATCACTCCTAGGAGGAACCCCAAAATAACATTTTACAGGTGGCTCACAGGAAGAATAAATATTGCTGCTACCGATGTTTTCCTGCATCCTCACAAAGAAGGAAGACGGGGCAACTCATGAGTCCAAAATAAGAGGTTTGTCATAAAGAGAAGCTAAGCCTCCTCTGATGTCACAAAGCAGGGCTTCCTATCCTCACCAACTTCAGCCCCTAGAAATGCGCAGGCAGGAATTGATGTCCCCATTTTTTAAAGTTGCTAACACTCTGGTGGAAAGGAGAAGGATGCTGAGAAGGGAACCGAGGGGTGAGCAGAGGCATTGCAGCCGCCCCCTCCCTCCTGTCCCGGTCCCTCTGGGGTTGACCCAGCATGGATGAACTGCCCCTCTGCCCTTTCTCCCTGCCGCTGATTGAGCCGGTGAAGGTGGATATTGGGGGGGGGGGGGCGTAGTCTTTGTTTTGTGGCTGGAAAAAAGCAAACTGTGCGGTGAGGAAAAGTCTTTCTGCTTAAGCCCGAGGGACAGAGGGGTGCTAGTCACGGATGGGCTGCAGGAGCTGGGTGGAAATACCAGCAGAGATCCTGGATGCTGAAGTGGCCCCGGAGTGAATGGTGGAGGAGGAGACAGATCCGGCGGACGCGAGAGGCCGGGATCCCGGGATCCCCAAGGAGAAGAAAAAGCTTGGGCACCATCTGCGCCTGCCGGACGGGGTTCACGGGGGAATTCTTTCCTCTGCAAAACACAAAGAAACGTTTTTTTTAAAGATTTTTTCCTTTTCCTGAGGAAAGTATAGCCACAACATTATTTATATTTCTGCCTGGGGTTCTGACGTTGTCTTGGCAGCTCTCAAGATGCCAGCCACCGGATCAGATTCTCAGGCAGGTCCCCTTCCGCTCTGCATCAGCCGGCCTCTTCTTCTCTTGTGGGTTGGCCAGCAAAGAGAGTTCAAATCAAAGAAATAAGTGATGCCTGGAGCTGCACAGCACAGGGAGTAAGCGCTGCTTTGACAAAAATCACTATCAGAATCCCGGAGAGTTTTTCAGCCAAAAAGAAATTCACGAATATTCAGGCTTTTACATTTACAAGGCAGGAAGGCCATTTTGGGCTCTCCGGACACTGCATGGTGCCTCTATAAGCACCTGCAGGGGGATAAATGTGAAAGTATGCAGTAAAGTCTGGTGGGTTCTTTTTTTTTTAAAGGGAAAGGCATTCCCGTGGATGTATAGACCCCATAATTAGAGTTTCAGTCCACGGCACGGCTGCCGGGTGAGCCCAGGATACGTGCAATTGCTGGCCCACTGAGAAGACCTCTCTGTACCTGGAGGACTGGAGGACTTCCGTGAGATGCTTAAAGAGAGGGAGGTCCAGGTTTCCCGAGGCAGAGCACCACAGCTGAAAGCCAGAGGCAAGCAAAGCAACAGAGAGAGGCCATTTGGTCTGCATGCCGAGGAGATTGTAGGAAACAGGCAATGGGCATCTCTTTCTGCCTTCTAGTTCTCCAAAATGTCGCAGCTCCGTCGTGTCTACCTAAAGGCGGCTCCGCATGAAGGATTCTTTTGACAAGGGAAACTGGCAGGTTGTGGGGAAATCTAGAACTCCTGGCAATATTTTGTGTCAGGGGCTTTCTTTATAGAGAGGATCATTCCATGAGAGTCGCCTCGATGACATGCATGATGCAGAAATCTAACAAATAACATACAATAATGTGATCTGAATTACTGGCTCAGGTTCCACTGTCTCATATATACCTAATGGGGTTCCAGAAAAGAAACATCCCTTTTGTTTAGTAAAGTTTTTTATATTTTCATAAGATATAATCCACATTGCCAGCATTGTTTTGTATTATTAAATGTTTACATCAATTCATCTTACCATCAAGTCCCAAATCACAATTATTGGTTCTTCTGCTCTCCATACACCATATTTGTCCTTATCCGTCACTTTCTTCTCCCTCTCTCCTCCCTGTCCCTTCCTCCTTTCTTCCCTCTGTCATCCTTCCCTACTCTACTTTCCCTTCCCCTCTCCTTCTCCTCTCCCCCCTTTCCACTCCTCATTTCTCTCCTCCCCTTCCCCCCTCCTTGCCATCTCTCCTACTCCTCTCTTCTTCCCTTACCTCTCTAGGAAGGAGACATCTCTGCATGACAGAAGTAAGGGTTTTTTTCCCTTCCAATATGTATTTTGAGAGGCTGATTGCCACGGCATAGAGTAATTTTAATTAATGATGCCTCAAAAGTAAGCAGGCTCACAATATTTTTTTTTACTGCCAAAAAGATTGGGGAATTTTCTCTACATTTATTGAGAGTGTGTCATCAAATTTTGGAAGTAAAATTTTAGGAAGATTGTATTCTCCAGGGGCTAAAAGCAACACATAAGCCACAAGTTACTCATACCTTGCTGCCAACAAACAAACAAAGAAATAAACAAACAATAGCATCGTCACCTCAAAATTGCAGACAATATGTTGGAAGATCTCCAGGTTTTTGATTGTCGGCTGTTCTAAGCCAGCTTCCATGGTGCCACCAATGGAAAGGACGAGATGCAGAATTCTGCTGTTTAATAGGTGGGCCTTTTTCTTCAACAGATATGCCAGAATCTGTAAAATAATATCGCCCAAAGCCACAACAAAGAGAGGCTTATTCCACAGTATTTTATTTCTATCACTGGATAAGCCATCAATAGCCAACTATTAAAATCCATTTTATTGCAGAATATAGACAATTAATTTTATGGAAAACCTGCCGCATTATGAAGAGTGAAGGTAGTCACAATACATGGAAAGTAATGAAACTTTAACCTCGTTCAGAATTCTCTCAGCATTCCCATTTTTCAAAGATCAAAAGGACAAGAACTCTTGTCCACTTTCTCCTTAAGAAAAGAGCTGCAGCCACCAAACGAAGACTTGGGGAAATCCATCCGTCCCAGGAAATGAGACTAATTGGCCTTCTGACTTCTCGGTCTGACTTGCTCGTCCACTGGAGGAACTAAAAGATTTGGGCTTTCTGATTACAATAAGGCAAAGAAAGGGAATTCTTTCCACCAAGACTGCTAGTGGGAGGGGAAGGTTTCTTTCATTAGAAGGACTCAAAATTCCAAGCTCCAAAACTTTTGAAGGCGACTGGGGAAAACGCCTTATCTCCTCCTCCAACAATAGGACAATCATTCATATTAATTTTGAGTATGAAAATATTGAAAGAACGTCACAATCAACTTTTTTGTAATGAATTTCAGTGCAAGCCACAAATCAGGAGGCCAGACACACTTGCTGTTCAAGTACTGCATTTCTGAATCAATGCACAAGCACCGCCTGCCTGAGAATCAGAAGTTTGGAAAAACCACGTAAGCTCCAATTCTAAAAGCTGCGGGAAAAGAGAGGCCCTCCTGTCTCACCTGATACCCATCGCCTTCATCCCCCATCAGGCGTTCATTCACTGCGCTGCAGCTCATGACGGTCTGCAAGACCTTGACGGCCGCATAAACCGCGTGGTCATCCTGAGCCCTGGCCAGCAGAGCCAGCAGAAGAGAAGGGCCGCCAAGGTAGCTCAGGCTGACCACAGCCGGACAGGACTGGAAGACATGGGTCCCTGGACAGAGGAAGAGAAAAGGCTGACAGGAATTGTCTCCGAAAGCCTGCCCAGAATAAAATGAGCAGCCAAAAACTTTGTAGAGATATGTAGAAATAACAGAAAATAATAAGTATAGTAATAATTTAGAAAATCAAATATTTTCTCATGCCACATGCAGACTTACATAAGTCTAGTAAACGTTTTACACCAGTAATGCAAATCAGACCTCAAAAGCTTACTACTAGAAAGATTAGTTGCTAAAGGGAGATGTAATTTTTGCCCTGCATTTACCAAGAAACCCAGGCTTTGTGCTTTTTAGGACAATTGTTTCTACTTCGCGGGCTTTTCCCCCCATGCGTAAAATCCTAATATGAATCTGACTATTTAATCACCAGCAAACACCTAGCCTGACAAAATGCTGTCCCAAAGGCAATGATCCCTTCACAGCTCTTTCCGGAGCAGAGGCAACCCTTCCTCACAAGATCCGGTGCAGAGAACAACAAAAAAAAACCTAGTGGATCACAGAATTGCCCAGGTGGGTTATATTAAGGGAACGACATTTGCAAATATTGCTCTCACCCACAAAACAGCTGCTGCTGCTGCTGCTTTTTTTTCTTTTTCTGAATGCCTCCCTCAAGATCAGGACAATCTTAACTTTCCTGGCCAGCCAGCAATCTAGAGATCCCTGACCACAGAAGAGGCTGTTGTGGCCCAACAGCGGCCGGCTGAGCTGTTGGTGGAATCTGACGGTGATGAACACTATGGGACTGCCCTGGAGGCTGAGGAAGACTCTGGGGGGTGTTCGGAGTCAGAGCAGGGACTAGAGAGGCCTGTTGGCCACCAGGTGGCGTCTGAGTCAGGGAGCAGTGAGGAAGAACAGAGGGAGGCTGTCCCTGACGTACCCATGCATAGGGATGCGAGGAGGAGGGAGCAGCTTTGGAAAAAGGGTCACAGAAGGAATAGGAACAGGTGGCTACTGATTGGCCCCTCCCAGAGAGCTTATAGGTGGGGCGACGGGAGGGGACTTTTGCAGGAAACAACAATTTACTGATCCAGCCACAGAGAAAGATTGGGAGAATTTCGTGAGTTCAAGCCTTGTTTCATAGAGATAGCTTTCTGGGCTCCCAGCCAAGGGATTGCTTATCTCCCTCCTTAGTTGTGGCAGATGTCCGTATATATTGTAGAGGTTTGGGACAGAACAGTTTATTTCCTGCCCTCTAAAACAGATTTAAATATAATTTAAAATGGAGCAACTTCATGCAGAAAACGTGCAGCCCCCGCAACAGGTAGCTGTGCTGGTTGCCCAGGTGGCTCAGCTCCAAGTTCACACTGCTCCACCATCATCTCAGAGGAAATGTCCGGTTGCAGTGCCTGATAAATTCGATGGCAACCAAGCCTTGTTTCCGGCTTTTTTGGGACAATGCCAGCTGTTTATCAGCTTGAAAGCAGAGGTTTCCCCACTGACCGAGATAAAGTGGGGTTTATGATTAGCCTTCTCTCCGGCTCTGCAGCTCGTTGGGCTACCCCACTACTGGTCCAGGCTAGCCCTTTGCTGGATGACTTCAGTGGGTTCTGTGACCACCTCAGGTCAATGTATGAGGACCCCATTAAGACGGAGACGGCTACCCGATGTCTGAAGACTCTGAAGCAGGACCAGCGTTCCTTGCAGGAATACATCAGCGAGTTTAGGCTACTTAGCCAGGATTCGGCTTTGAATGAGGCAGCCCACATGGATATATTTCAGGATGGGTTGCCGGAGGAATTGCAGGTTGAGCTGGTATATGTGGATAGGCCACCGAATTTCAACACACTAGTCCATCTGTATCTCCGGATTGATGCTCGGTTTCAGAGGCGGAGAAGTCGCCGCACATCCCAGGAGAACAGGGTGGTTCCGGCCATGTGTGAGACTCCAACTCCACGGGAGGAGCCCGTGGAATTAGCTGCAGCCAAACCCCGCTTGTCGATAACGGAGAAAAACAGATGGAGCTCAGGGGGTTGTGTTTTTATTGTGGGGAACCTGGACAGATGGCAGCCTTTTGCCCCAAGAAGAGACGAGGGGCATCCGTTACTGGACCTACCCCCCAGCCCCAGAATATTTTGTTGGGAAACGCCCCAAGCCCGATCCAAGGGAGAACTTGGGTCTGGCGTACACCAATTCAGAGCCACGCTCAGAGACAGTGACTTGCGGGCCTCCCTGACACCTGATCCTGGCATCACAAATAGTCCTGTCCAGTAGTCCACAGGGGATTCTGGCACATGCTCTGGTCACCTCCGGGCTACAACAAACTTCATGGACTGGGCTCCCAGCCAAGGGGTTGCTTATCTCCCTCCTTAGTTGTGGCAGACAGCCAAGTCTGCGTCCATATATATCGTAGAGGCTTGGGACAGAACAGAGGCATCCTTTCCTGATGGCAAAGACTTCTCCTCTGTCATTTTGGAGGCTGGGTGGTGGAATGAGGGTTAGGGTTAGGGTTAGGCATGAGACTGAATACATGTTAAGAAGCTTAACATGTATGCAATTTTTCTATAGGATGCAACTCTGCATTTCTGTTATATTTCTGTTCTTTCATTTTACAGATTTTATTTATCTATCCATTCATTGCATTTCTACCCTGCCCATCTCACCAAAGTGCCTCTGGATGGTTGACACTTTACATGTTATTATAAATTATATATTATTATGAATTATAAATTCGGGATGCATTTTGGCTTACCATGCTGGCCCACCACAATGGCACCAATTGTTCTTAAGCATCCAGGGAGTTTTGCAGCAGTATTTTGAGCCATGAAAACAGGTGTTATATTATCACGGGAGGACAGCTTCAGCTAAAGAAAAAAAAAGCATGTTTCTTTCTTAAACATTTCAAATATTAGGCTATGTGATTAATATGTTTGCAATCTATTCTGCTTTCCAGCAGAGCTGCCCTCACAAAGTGTCCAGCTCTGAGCTCAAAGGAGGTGGGGGAGGCTGCATTCGTCAAGAGCCTTAGAGACGGATGCGCCACTAAAGCTGCGGTTGGTGGGATAGAGCTGATTTTTGTAATGGCCACTTGTCAGTGGGAGGGAAGAAGTGTGGATTTCTCACAGAAAATACCAATTTTATGACATTGGGCACCAATATCTCCAACTGGGGGAAAAACCTCCACTGGGATAGCCCCCAAAAGGCCTGGGTGAGTCTCCGTTCTTCAGACCAAGGTTTAGATTAACCTTGTGCTGTACTAATAAAGCACCGTTTAATCTAAATATGTCATCTCTAGGGAAACACTCTTTCCCCCCCCAAAAAAATTAACACCCCTCTCCCCCCTCTTCTTATCTATCTTAGCAAGTGACAAGATCTGGCTGACTTTCTGTGAATTGCAATCAAAATAATTTGAGGCCAAACCAGTGGGAACGTCAGCTAAACCCGAAAGTTAAAAAAAACAGGGTAAGAGAGGCAAATGGCAAATGACTTCTGTATCGTTGGGAGGAAAATAACATTGACCCTTCCTTGCTTTGAGTCACAGGATTGAAATGGCCTAAAAGTGCGTGCAATAATAAACTGTCGGTCTTTACTTTTTCCCTTCCTGTCATCTGCCTCCTGGAGCAGAGAGCCGGGACTGCAAAACGGTTAGAAAAGGGGTGGCTAACATTTTAGAACATTGTCTAGTGAGAACCTGGGAAGAAGTTTAACTCCACATTCCTGGTTTGTAGTCCCTCAACATTCAGACTCTCCTTAAGGCTGCTGATAGGATAAACCGTGTCTCTCATACTCAGTGAAGGCATCCAAGTCTCATCAGCATCAACAAGGTCTCTCTGAAGAACAGGACACCTCTCGTTTTTCTGTGCACCCAATGAAGCAAAGGACCTACCTCTTTAGCGACCAGACGCCCGTCCACTTCACCACAGCTGTCTTTTATGCCTTTAACTGTTGTGTAAAATGAGCATCTGGTGTTGAGCCCAAAGGAAATCTTCTCTGGTGCCACCAAAGGAGCCACCTTTGGCAGGTGGCCATGGGACCCTTCTCCTGAAGGAGGAGGAAGCAGACAGAGAGACAATGCCAGGGGTCAGAGGGAGCCAGAAATTCTCAGCTAATCAACCTCCGGTTCCCAAAATCAACAAACTCCTTGATTTGCTTGTCCTCCCCCCACACTTAACAAGTCAGGGGATGCTCTGAAGCAAAATTGTATTTCCTCAAAAACGGGTGTCCACATTTATTTGGACTGATTTCAACCATTCCATATTAATGGTTGCAAATCCTTTGGGGGCGGGGGAAGGGATTTTAGTTGGCAGGTCAATGGCTGGCCTATTGCCCAGACTTAATTAAACCTATTTTTTTCTTCCAGGATAGTCTATTTTTATTTCACTTAACATTTCTGTCTCACAGTCTTGTTTTCTGGATGCTTTGAGAATTCCACGGAGCTAACGTCTACCCTGTTGGAGTTACTGTCCTTCTGTATATCATGTCAAAATAAATCCACAGCTGGATCTGCTTTCTCTAACTTCCCACGACTGAATCCAACACAAGTTGAAATACAAATTGACTATAGGAACAGTCCAGTGGTAGATTCAATTTTTTTTACTGCCGGTTCTGGGGCTTTGTGGGCGTGGAAGGGAAAGGATACGGCAGAATCCGCATTCCCTCCCCACTCTCAAAGTCTTTGCTACCGATTCTCCAGAGCCTGTCAGAACTGGCTGAATGCCACCTCCGGAGTAGCCACATAACCAGAGCTAGTGAGTTCTCAATCACACAAGGACCTTTTGGCCAAGTCCCTGCAGTTACAAGTCCTACCTCTAAGTTCCACAGCCTGGAAATTGCTATAGTATCTCGGACCAAGTTTTCCCATAAGCTGCAAAGTTTCCATGGAGAGAACTTCTTCAAATAAGAACATGGGGCCTTGGCGCCAAGACAAGGAAGACCTCTTTCTCCACATCAGCGGTGTAGCCACAAAGCCAAAGACATCGATGAAAGAAGAAGGGTCCATAGAAGTGAAGCTCCCTGGCAGTGCCCGGATGTACTGCATCTGTAGGAGAAGGAAAAGGAATGGCTGAGGTCCTCGTGGTGCTCTCTCCCTGGAAAAGGAGCCTGGACACAGAAGAAGACAGGACAAGAAGCCACGGATGGAAACCAAGGAGAAACCAAGGAGGGACCCAACCTAGAACGGAGGAGAAACTTCCTGACAGTGAGAACCATCCACCAGTCGAACAGAAGTTGCCTTCAGAAGTAGTACGGGCTTTATCACTGGAGGTTAAGAAGAGACTGGACAGCCACTTGTCTGAAATGGTATAGGGTTTCCTGCTTGAGCAGGGGGTTGGACTAGAAGACCTCTAAGGTCCCTTCCAGCTCTATTCTGATTGAACTAACTGTGTACTGAAATGTATGCATAGATGTTGACCCTTCTCCTCAAGCATCTAGTTTTATATATTTTAGAGGTTTTTTTACTGGAATATTGCAGCGTATCACAATTTTCTTGAATCGCCCTCTCCTCCAAGACAAGACAAGCCGAAAAGAAATATTGTGGCGTGAAAAGTAATTAGCTAAGCCTTCTTTTTTCAGCCCTGGGCTCTGCCACGTAGCGGAGCTTCAGACAAAGGAATCCCACATACTGAGTCCAAAGGAAGGAAGAGCTGCATTCTGCAGACGTCCCACCTTCGCAGAGCCCACCAGGCTGCCGTTCAGATAGGCCGAAACGGTGCAGATCTGCTTCGTTTCTTTTGCCACCGTCACAGCAAGGTGATGCCACTGTCCGGGCACCAGCAGCGGAGCACATCTGAACCGAACTTGGCACAGGAGAGAGGTCTCATCTTCAGGTACCATCGTGTCTATTATCACAAAAAAGGGAATAATTTGCCACATTATAGTGAAACCAAAGGGAAACGTTCTACCACGAGATCAGGGGGAAATGTTTGGGGCAAGATGGTTACAGAGTTTCTGGGGAAAAAATCCTTTTGAACACCGGAGGGCTACTTTTCGGACATCAACCAAGGACAGCCCCAAAGCACAAGCACAAGCACAAGCACACACACACACACACACACACACACACACACACACGGCCGCATCACAGGCAATGTCTTGCCAAGTAAGAACAGCCACTGACAAGACTTCTATATAGATACGAGTTTGGATTCAGAGGAAATTGGGACATGATGAGGGCAGGTGATCCTTTCGTTTTTTCAGTTCCAAGATAATTAGGGGATTTGAATAAGCGTGTTTTATACCAGGGCTTCCTAGTGCTTTGGATTCAAGTCCTACAAGGGCTTTGATGGAGAGGCATGAAAGCAGCGCCTGCGTGGAGCTCTTTACACAGCTGCTCAGATGCTGCTGCTGCTGCTGCCTTAAAAGGATAGGAGGCAGATGTCAGCCTTGCAACCGGACTCATTCCAAAGGCCCTGGGAGACTTAAAGCCAGTCAATTGTATGCTCTGACGGTTTAGAGACAGTTGTAACTGGACAACTGGACCTTGCAAAAGGGCTCAACGAGGCCGAGAAGGGGGGGGGAGGGAGGGAGAGACAGAGAAAGGTCATTACGGCAATCTGAGCAATGACCGGGAATGGTTCATTCAGTCCCTGGAGGATGAGCATCACGCACTCCAGAAATGCATTTGGAAAGAAGCTCTCTAACCCTTCAGCTCTAGCTGAAGTTTCAAGTATTTGCTTGGCCATATCTCGATTAGAGAACCACCCAGAGCTTGAAAAGCATGTGCCTGGTGCATGTAGGCCCATGTTGAAGAACTGTTTTCTGGGCACAAATTCAGAGGTTGGTTTGAACCTTCCAAGAACCCCGGGGCTTGAGGGTTTTAAGTTTTCTACATGTCAGGCCTTGGTCAACCTGCTTTCCCTCTGGCCCTGAGACCCTTACCTAAATCTTCGAATGCCACTTCCTCAGTCGAGATGGTTAGACAACCTTCTACGGGAGAAAACCTCACTGCAAAGCAAGCAAAGACTTCTTCCGTTCTCGCCATGTGGCGCATCAAGGTAAGGAAACGTAGCGGGTGGTAATCACGAGCAGAACTCATCTTATTGATCAGAAACCAGGAGGAAAAAGTGAGGCCATCTGGTGGGGGGAACCGCCTGATGCCTGAGAGGGAAGAGAAAGGGATAAGCCAGAGACTGCCAAGAGCAACGGAGAGAGGCTGCCCAAGCCAGGTGGCACAAGACACAGTGACACAAAGCCCCTTAGAAAGAGTAGGTTCACAAAACGGACGACTCCCACAGGAAGAGCAGGGTGTATGATGGAGACAACCAGTTTACTCAACAAAAATTAAGCATTTCAAAGTCTTGAATCAAAAATACTCTCTCCAATGAATCAGGGAAGCCTTTAGGCCCGGCCTTTCTTGACGAAGATGTCAGCGTTCCAAATATCATCCAGAATTAAACCAGGGTCCAAGTCAGAGCTTTCCTCAAAGTTCCCATTTAATAAGAGAGACGTGTTGGTACATCTGTGGGAAACCTGAATCTGAAAGCTTCCTAGGTTTACCACCCAGTTGAAAGTTCAAGACCCCACACCCACAAGCTCATCACACGGTCCAATCTTCCTCTGCCACGCTGGCATTTCCACCCACCCACTTCCGATCAGGTGCAGAGGTGCAGAGACAAAGAATGGCCTTGGGCTGCTAGAATGTTTTATTTTGACAACAACACATTCTACAATTCTACTCCTTACTAGTCCGCCTCCCAATTACCCCACTAATGAAAACAGCAGAGTAAAATAATAGTGTGGCAGGCCAAAGATCCTAAAATGGCTGCAGGCCTGACACAAGAGGGAATTATCTTCAAAGGTTATTGCTGATCCCATCCTTTCTTCTCCGGGATGATCTCAAGAGGAATCACTGAACAACTTACATACCCAGAGAGGCATAGACTTTATAAACACTCATGTATGTGTATGTATGTATGTTTGTGTGTGTGTGTGTACGTACGTACATAGATACAAATATGCCCACCTATTAATCTATACATACACAATCTGATTATAACAGGCCTCAAGCCTTCCAACGTCTGAGTCATGTACACATTGCTCTCCATTGCATTATAGCCAACATTTTGAAGACAGTATTTTAAAAATCTACCTTTTCCGGTTCCTCCCAAGACAGAGTGTTCAGTGCTTTGGCCTAGAATGGTGGCCATACTTGGAATAAACAAACAGCTGCAAACGGAAGAAAATAAAAACAGTAAGACACCTATTTCTTTTTAAAGGAATAGAAATAGAGATAAATGGTTACAAACTTACAAGCAAAATCTCTCTCCCAATTACTCCTGAATCATCCCCTTCCGTTTTGCGATTATTCAATAGATACATCTTTTGAAGAGTGGCATCACTTTACAGTTTCACAGATAATGGTGCTGTGTGAAACTTTAAATGAAACACCCCAGACAATCTCTCTCTCTCACACACACACACAGTTTTTACCCAAAGCAAAGATCCTGTGTTGCTCTGCAGCTTCGAAGCCCTCTCAGCCTTTGCTCACAAAGATATCCACAAGAAAGAAGAGCCCCCATGGTCCAGAGGGGGGGGGGGTCCCTTCCATGCATGTGGCCAACCCTTGAAATGCTGACCAAACCTACCAAGCTTGGAGCTGGCTCTGGACCAGATTTGGCAACAACGGCAGTCAGGAGAAGGCAAGCACACATCCACAGCACTTGCCAAAAGTGATGTGCGAAAGGTGAACAGCAGACCCTGGAACCTGCAGCTGGGAGAGGATCCCACAGGGATGGGGGTGGGTGGGTGGGGTTGTACCCTCCTGCCTGGATGTGGGCAGACTTGGTGCATGCTAAAGCTCACCCAGGGTTTGGTGGGGTTATGGCAGCCCCACAATCAGTGGTGGTATTCAACCGGGTTGCACCTATTCAGGAGAATCGTTTATTCACTTTCTGAACAGTTTGGAGAACTGGTGGCTGGAAAAAATCTCTTGGTTTTTTTCCCCCCCACTTTACAGGGCTAATCCTGTAAGGAAGGCAGGAAGGAGACATTCCGGAGTTGTTTCTAGCCTAATCTTTATTGCCCTGCTTACAGAAACTGCCTCTCCAGTTAACCCTTATTACATTGTAACAGCTAAAAGTTCTTGGCAGTATGCCCAGACTTACTGTTGCCTGAGCGATTTTTTCTTTGCTGGTACTTTGCTTTGCTTTATTAGGGGGTTGACTTTCTTAAAGGGCAAGGGTTGTTTTAAGCTTTTTACGCTGCCCTTGGGAGGAAATACTCCCCTGTTGGGGTTCTTCCAGGCGGGATGCAATGGTCAGCATTTTGAAGAAATGCTTGGTTTCCAGAAAGTCCAGTTGCCTCTTGAAAAAGCATCTTTGGTGCTTTTGCATTACTTTGGAGTGGCCAAGGCACATGACTAAGAGCCAAGGTGGCGCAGTGGGTAGAGTGCAGTACTGCAGGCCACTTCAGCTGACTGCTATCTGCAGTTCGGCGGTTCAAATCTCACCGGCTCAGGGTTGACTCAGCCTTCCATCCTTCCGAGGTGGGTGAAATGAGGACCCAGATTGTGGGGGCGATATGCTGACTCTGTAAACCGCTTAGAGAGGGCTGCAAAGCCCTATGAAGCGGTATATAAGTCTAACTGCTACTGCTATTGCTATGATTGCTCACTGAGATTGAAAAGATTTGAAAAAAAAGAAAAGGAGGTAGGGGTATGGAGCCTCCAATTCGTTTTAGTTTTTTCTTATGATAATAAGACTTAGTAACATGGCACCAGGCTTGAAGTTTATTTAGATATCTGTGGCATGTACTAATTTTATTGTGACCTTGACCAGCTAGGGAGGCTTAAACCTGGGTCCCCTTTATAGTTTGTTAATTTGTCTCTTTAGCGCAGTATTTTGTAGCCCCAATGTGCCGACCCACTTTCCGGAGAACTTAAATGACCTCTCTGCTAAAGGGCTTCACTTGATGAGCAAGAGTTGGCTGCTGATAGTTATCATTGCATTTTTACTATTTTAATTCCGCAAGGAATTAAAGGACTGTTTTTTACACTTACAACCGTTGCAGCATCTCCACGGTCACGAGAGGCCAGGAGAGATGAAGCAGCCCTCAACGTGAGTGATGTCAAGTTGGCCACACCCACCCAGTCACATGACCAGCCAGTCACATGACTACTCAACCACGCCTACCACACTTGTCATTAGGGCAGAGAACAGGTTGTTAAATTATTTGAATCCCACCATGCCCACAATATGTTTTGGATATAGCCAGGCTGGACACACACGGACACACACAAACACACACTTTGGGATGAGAAAAGGTCTTCCAGGTTGGGTAGCTCCACCGACTCCACTGATATGCTTCTCCTCCACTCATTCAGAAGAGAACGCCTCTAAATGGGAGCATACCCATTATTCAGCCACTGAAGAATAGCTGAATTGCTACTCACCCCAAATAAACAGCAACTGCACTAACCAATATGTTCCCTATCATATTAGGAAACAAACCTAAAATATTTTGTTTAGCTAGTCTGACCATTCAAAGATTGACACAAGACTTATTTTGTACTTCTCTGAATTCTGCAATTCCATGGTCCCTGTTCCCCTTTATAGCAAAATGTGCATTAAAAGTTGCATAATTGCATCAGAACAGACGAGGAAGTGATACAAGTAGACTGACTTCCTTGCTGTTTAGTAATAGTTATTCAGTACTGTAACCCTAAGGGCCACAAAAAATATTGTTTCCAACCTTTAAATGAAATTCAAATGGCTATATAATTTGACATCCATTTGGTACCATTTCATCCCTGAGGTTAAATATAACTTGAGAGACCGCCTACTGCCAATTACTTCCACTAGGCCAATAAGATCCCATAGACTAGGCCTCCTCCGAATTCCATCAGCCAGTCAATGCCGACTGGCAACTACCCGGAGGAGAGCCTTCTCGGTGGCTGCTCCGACCCTATGGAACGATCTCCCCGTGGAGATTCGTACCCTCACCACCCTCCAGACCTTCCGCGTAGCCCTTAAAACCTGGCTGTCCCGACAGGCCTGGGGCTAGAGACTTCAACCCCACCCGAATAGTATGACTGTTGTGCTTTTTAACTATGTATTGTCTTTATGTGTATAACTTGTTTTGTACTTCCCTCCCCCTGAATTGTGAGCCGCCCTGAGTCCCCTCAGGGAAAAGGGCGGCATACAAATAAAGCTAAAATCAAATCAAAATCAAATCAACTCGCCCTCCACCTTAATGGGCCCCCAATGTCCTCCAAATGTTGCCAGCAAAATATGTAGTTCTCCCCTTAAATATGTATGTGGGGGAAATAATATTAACTGTATTTAAATTTAAGTGTTCAAAAATTAAAATAAGGTCAAATTACTCTTTATCCTATCCCTATTCAATCCATCTTAATTGCATCCTTTTGGGGAGGGGGCCTCCCCAGACCAGACTCAAAAATACAATGTTGGCTCAAAACACAGTAAGAAGGACATGAATGAATGTTCATGTATGTAAACAGCACTAGATATATAAGGATCTCCTCAATGACTTAACAATATTTCTTTGCATATTTCCCATAACACATTATAGAACTATGAACAATAACGAAAAGGGGAAATGAGAAATTTCTGTTCCTAAAGTTGCTCTGAACGACACCTGTTATCTAATTCGCCCCATTTAAATGGGTGATATTCGTTCAGATGACAAAACATTAGGCATCTAAATAACATGATTGATTGATTGATTTTTGAACTATCCACAAATTGAACTATCCACTCCATGGAACCAAAGGCAGAGGACCTGGAGGCTGAGATGAGGAATGTTGCAATGGGAAGCAGAAGTCGATCCTGTATTACCCGTATCCATCGAGAGACATGTCGAACTCCACAAAGGAAGGGGCCAGGCAGGCGCTGTGCAGATGGAGGCTGCGCGGGGTTGTCAAGGAAATGAGGCTCATGGCCGTTTGGAGGGCCATTGCAGAGCATTCGGGGGGATCAGAGCCCAACAGACTTTGCTTTGTGCTGTCATTCCGTGCAGCTGTTCCAGAACCTAATACAAGAAACATACCAAGTTAGTGATGCTACGGCAGGTTCCAAACTGGGAACTTTGAGAGAGACGCAGTATAAAGAAGAGAAGTAACGCGAAAAAGGCCAAGAAGGCATTCCAGAGTTGTGAGTGGGATGCTTCCTTCAGCACCCTCATAATTTCAAATGGTTGCTGAACAGATGGGTGTTAAGCGAGATCTGCCTGTGTTGACTTTTTCCTCTCAAGCAACAGAGAATACGTCCGTCTCCTCTTCCCTCTGAGAATTCCTCACATATTTGAAAACGATTCCCACATGCCTCCCCGCTCATCTTTTTGTAGACTAAACAGACCTTTTAGCTGTTTCTCACAGGATTTGGACTGCAGATCCACCATCTTCTGGGCCCTGTCCAGTTCCTCTCCGTCACTGAGGGATGCCGGGGGGAGGCTTAGGAGGGGTGGGGTAGCAACGGGAAGGGGCATCATCCGTGGGCACAGGAATTGTCTAAAAGAGATGAAGCAAAGGACAAATGACCCACGGCAAAAGAAAAGGAACGCCTGCATGAGGCCTCTATGCAGGAGGCGCATGGCAGAGGTGGGTGTGGGTGCGAAAGATGGGGGATGAAGGTCCTAGAATTGCCTCAAAGTCTTCATTGTGTGTTCCCCAAACCCAAGGCTGACGGAGGCATTGGCCAGCAGTTCTTGAGGACAGGAGTCTTGAAAGATGCTGCCACAAGTTTTAGCGGAGTTTCAGAGTCTTACCGGCTGCATCTCTGCAGCATGTTACCAATACTGTACTTCACAATGAAGAAAAATAAAATAAGAAACAGCAACTACTGTACGAGAGGTGTTGGATATGTTTACTACCTTGAGTTATTTATAAAAATAATAGAGGCAAGATACAAATATCCTGTTTCCCTGAAAATAAGACCTCCCCGAATAATAAGCCCACTCAGGCTTTGAGAGCATGTGCTAAAATAAGCCCTCCCCAAAAATATTGCAACACAGCAGCAGCAGCAGCCATGAGGTGACCACGCTCCCCACCTCCTTCTGCACTCAAAAACAATAGTCACTAATCCCTGAAGCCCCAGGTGGCCCAACAGGTACCGGTTGCGATAGACCGACACATCACCTTAAGACCTCGGGCTGGATGGACTGGGAGGCCAGCTTCTCAAAGAGCCGGATCAGAGGCGCGTGGAGGGGGCTGCTTGCATCATGCAGAACTTCTGGGCAGGAGCTGACGAGGCAGCCCAGCAGGCCAGCTGTACAAGCCACTTGGCGGTTCTTCTCCAAGCCCATCAAGGATTGAATATGGTCAGCCACCGCGAATTGGATTTCCAGGGACAACTGAAAGAAGAAGGCGAGGCAGGAGGAGGGCAAGAAGAACAGGCATGAGTGGGCTGCTGCCAACGCCAGGGCAACCAGTAACAGGCAGCCATAATGGACACAGAGTCGTCCTGGGTCATTGCAGAAATCAGAGCTTGGCTTTCTAAACAAACATTTAAGAAATGATGTAGGAACCCAGGGTTGGCCAGCTACAACATACAGTTAATAAAAAGGTTTACAAATAATATAAAATCGCCAAAGGCTCATTCATTGCTCCATATTAGATATTATTGAAATTAGCTGCCTCTTCATGTGTTATCTCCATTGCACACTAATTTTACTGGAGAATTCTAGAGTTGCAAGGTGGGCTGCTGAACATTTAATTTTTGGTTGATATTAGCACACATGTTCACAATCAGAAATTAGAAATAGGGCATTTTGTATACGATATAAATGTTTGTAAAATACAACAGGCAGGAAATAAATTCAAAATTTAAATGAAATGGCTATTGGAAAAAGGCTAAGATAACAAATGTGATCAGACAACAGGAGATTATGTTCAGGGATGTTTATGTTCACTGTAGTGTGCTGTCTCCAAAATGAAATAAAAATTGTGTCAAGTAGTGTAGACCTATAAAAATGGAGTAGTTTGGGTAAATCTGTTTGTTAAAATTATAAATCTGAAAAATAAAACACTGGCATTCTGGGATGTCCGGCACACATACTACAATGCTCTCCTATAACCCAAGACAAGGCGATGGCCGGCCTCATTTCTCTCTGCTCAGCCGAAGATCAGCAGCCGCAGCACATGTCCGTTCATCTTTTAGCCACGGTCCTGCTTGAGAACCAAGGAAATGGGAAAGATATCTCAAGGTCTGCCATGCCGGTTTCTCTGCCACCTGTGATGGGCTTTTGATGGATGGCCACCCCCAAGCCAGCTCAGACCTGCCTGAGTGAATGAGCGAAAGTTACCCAAAGGACCGACCCATCCAGGGCCATTTCCGGTTCCCTTCAGTCGGGGTTGCAAGGGATTTTCATGAACTGGGGCCTCTAATTCACCAGCAATTGAGAAAGAGTCCTCTAGATTTTCTAAGTAGACCGTAATGCTTTTTGTATCTTAAATATTGCTCTTTCTAATAATAATAATAATAATAATAATTTTGCTTCAGCAAAAAAGCAAGGTTAAGGGGAAGAATGACACCGTGAAGATCTTGGCTCAGTAAATCCGCATTGCCCTCACAAATTCAATAGAGCCATAATGGAGTACAAGGAATTGATTGTTCGTATTATGACAGCAGTCCTGCCAATAATGAGATTGCCTTGTTTTGAATAAAATGTGCCGTTTTCAGAGATGCTCATTCCAGGAAAAAAGGGTTTTAGTGAAAAAAATTAATGGTGACAGGAAACTAGTCTCGTTTCCCCAGATTGATTTCCCTACACATCCCTCCCGGAGTCTGACGGGGGCACAGGAGATGCAATTACAAATCGGCAAATGAGCCCACAACTCTGCGCCAGGATGAGGTCTGGGGGCAAACATGCCCATCGGTCCATCCACCCCACCACGGCTGCTCTTATGGGGCGACTCTCCCCTCACCAGCAGCCTCCATACTTGGGAGTGCCTTGCAAGGTGTACTTGGCATATAACTTAGGGTGCAGATGAGGATGCTGATATTTGATTCCTTCTTCTTCTTCTTTTTTTGCAGTTGGGTGGCTTTTTTTAAGTATCAAGTGGATATGAATACAGATGAAAGAGGGCGCTGTAAATCGGAGGGGTGTAGAATAAATTTTCTTTCTTTTTTTTCCCTTTCATTTTCTTTTATTACTTTTCTCTTTTGCATAATACTATTTACCGTGTTTCCCCGGAAATAAGACAGGTTCTTATTTTCTTTTGACCCCCGAAATAAGCGCGTGGCCTTATTTTCGGGGAGGCCTGCTATTTCTGAGGTGCAGGAGGTGGCAATCGTGGTCACCTCATGGCTGCTGACGCGTTGCAACATTTTCAGGGTGGGCTTGTTTTAGCGCATGCGCTCAAAAGCCTGACTGGGCTTATTATCCGAGGAGATCTTGTTTTCAGGGAAACAGGGTATTTTGAAAGGAGTAATGAGCTAATGCTAGGCTAGGCTATATAATCTCACCTGTGTGAAGTTGAGTCTCCCTCACCTGTCGACTTACCTCAGGGTAAGCTTCATTGTAGAGTTTGCCAATCAGTGTCACCATGACACACAGGGCTCCGGGACACACAATCACTGGGTCCTCACTTTGTGGCCTTCAGAGAAAAGAGAAGATGACACCTACGGCATTTCTGTACATTTGTGTGCCTCAAGACAAAAGAGTAGGAACCAGGTCACAGTCCTTCTCATCCATTTTTGCATAAAAACGGGGAAGCAAATTCTTCTGGAAACTGGGAGGGGAGGAGAATTTGCAACCTTCTTGGTGGCCAAGGGTACCCCAGAAGAAGATGGCCCCTCCCAGCCGCCCCCAGGGAAGGCAAAGCTCCACAACGGAGTTCCATCAAGCCAAGGTGGCGCAGTGGTTAAATGCAGCACTGCAGGCTACTGCTAGATCAGCAGTTCAGCGGTTCAAATCTCACCGGCTCAGGGTTGACTCAGCCTTCCATCCTTCCGAGGTGGGTAAAATGAGGACCCAGATTGTTGGGGGCGATATGCTGACTCTGTGAACCGCTTAGAGAGGGCTGAAAGGCCTATGAAGCGGTATATAAGTCCACTGCTATATTGCTGTTTTCCCTCAGGAGAAAAAGGGAAGGAGCGTGTCCTGTGCTTCAGTTCTTCCTTTCTGAAGCAGTGGGGGGGGGACCCTAATTCTGTAGTATTCTGTAAGGATTGGCTGGCATTTCATTGTGTCTGAGTAGGACTCATTTCATCCAGGTTACCAAAGAAGGCATTCAGTTTTCCCAACATTTGAGAAGTGTCTGCTTATTTGAAACTGCCTTATAACAAAATTAATGAGTGGAAACTTTAACTGCCTCCTTTTTTCATAATTTTGTGAATGAATTATGGCTCCTCCCAAGGTGATAGAAAAACAGCAAAGAGAAAAAGAAATATTACTGTTTGGTGCCTCTCCTTATGATAAATTGTTTGTCCTTATTTGACTTGTTATAGGCTGCTAAATATCATATTTTGCAATTTAGATCCAACTTTAAATATCTATAATTTTGTTAACAAACAGTCCATCTATGCAATCAAAGACTTCCCATATATCTAGATAACATATGCAGCTGAATCTAAAAAAAAAAGGGGGGGGGGTGTTTCAAGAAAAGACTGCACACTCTGGAGACTTAAGCATGCACAAGAAACGCCCTTAATAAACCCATTTTAATTTTAATTAGTAGAAAGTTGGGCAGGCTTCCAGGAATGATTGGGGGGAGGTTTCTACCCTTTTTGGCCTCACCTACATCATGGGGCTGAGAGGGGCCGAGAGTTCAGGGAATCTCCACCTTAGCAACTTTATCATGTGTGGATGTCCCACCGGCTGGGGGACACTCTGGCAGGTGAAATCCATACATCTTGCCAAAGTGAGGAACACTAATTTAGACTCATATCCATGTATAATTTCACTTTTAATTAAGGATTATTTGAAAGCAGAAAGATCCAGAAAGCTATGAAGTAATGCCAGTCAGTTTGATCAGAGCTTCATTTATATTTATATTTTCCAAATATGCATGAACTGGAATGGACTTCCATGGCGTTCAGAAACTAAATCCAACTGCAGGCTACCCTTTTGCCCTATCCAGGATGTTCTTCAAACCACTTTTCTCTAAAGGAAACAGGAAAATACTTTAGAAGAGGAGCTGCTGATGGCAAGTGATAGCAAAGAAAAAATGTCAATAACCTCCTTTTTTGCACTTGAAATAATTGTGCCCCTTCCATGTGACTAACACAGGGTATACTTAGGTCTGCAATTAACATTACATCATTTGAGCTTGTATTCTCGGTAAACCTACACTGGAGTCATCTATAAATGTGTACGCTTATGAAAATACAGGCCCCAAGACGTGTAAGAAATAGGATAATTAGAACGTCCAAATTAGTGCTTTCAACTTTCTATATATTGCAACCATCAACGGCCTACCTGTTCTGGGGTTCTGGCAGCTGGACGGCAGCTACTTCGTTAGACTTTCTATGGTCCCAAAGATTCCCCGGAGAATCTTCTTGCTGATTTTCTGTCCCATTCCGAACACCCAATGTGGGAGGAGGATCTGTTTCCTCCAAGCAGCTCTTGAGGCCGAAGGGGTTCATCCTGGCCATGGAATCAAGGAAGCTGAATATCCTGATGCAGCTTTTTAGCCGAGTTGGGAAAAGCTCAGGTGAGCAAGCAGCTGTATTTGAAAGCTCAACAAAGGATCGTGGTTTGTTGATCTGCGTAGGAATTTGTCCCCACCTTTGTGCTGAAAAGCAGCCAAGCGTGCCAAGGTCCTCCGCCATCCTCTCAAAGAGACCGTTCTCCTGGAAGAAGCCCTTATTGGCAGGGTCCAGGTACAGAGCGGCTGCCATTGTCTGGAGAATGCGCAGGATCAGTCCTAGTATGTGGCTCTGACCGAAGGAGGCCCAGGCACCCGAAGGCGAGTCCTGCAGGGAACCTTCCATGTCAGCCAGGAGGGAAAACAGCCCGTTGAAGCCACTGCTGGTTCTGAAGGCGGAGCGACCCTTGGGGTTCACCAGGGTCTTCAGCAGAGACTGGCATGGGAGAAAAAGGAAAGAAGAACTTATCACCGTGTATACAAGGTTTGCAAAGAACAGCAGCCAACTCCAGAGAAAACTGGTCTTGACTGAAGTCCTCCAAATTGATTGTTTCCAGAAAGTCTCCACAGAAGGGTTCAGCCTACCCTTTTGTTAATGATATGGGAAGCATGACAGAAAAACAAGACTTTCTGGTCTCAGTTCCTGGAGGTTAGAAGCAGCTTCTCCCTGAAGGGTCCCTCAGGCAGGCTGGCTCTGGCTAGCATAGGAACAGCTACATACGGTAAGTATTAATTTGCATGGGATTCTATACATAACAACAAGCACTTTGAATTGCACCTGAAAACCTATCGGCCACCAATTCATAAGCCTTAGCTCCAATCTTGGGCTTTAAAATAGGAATTTTACGATTGTAGAGGCTAGGACCAATCAAGCAAAATAGACTGTTGTATTTTGAACTAACAATGGCCTGTAGGCAAGCTTCAAAGGCAGCCCCATATTGAATGCATTGTAGTAGTCTAATTGCATGGGGGTAATGGCTTGAGTCATTATAGCCAGGACTTTTGGTCCATACATTGTCAGACCATAAGCTACGGCTATCATATCATAGACAAAATGAATTATCCTTTCACCAAAAGGCATCTGGTAACACATTTTCAGAGTAAGGTGTTTTATTAAAAGGCATAATCTTTTGTGAACTACAGTTTACTTCATCAGAAAATTTTCTTTTGTGAATTTAGAGCTTCCGGTTGTACTTCTGGCACCTTCGGAAGCCTGATCTACGAGCTCCGTGGTCGGCTCCGACCTCTCCTCATCAAAGGGTCCAAATTTGGGCCATAGCCACCCTGAAGGGGTGGTGAAGCAAAGGGGGATCACCTGGCAGGTAGAGGAGAGCCGCATCTCTCCTCCCTGACTTGGAAAGCCCCCTCATCCAAAGATGAGGAGCAGCGGCAGCCAATATGGCCGCCACGAAGCAGGGGACAGCCGGAATACCCAAGGCTCTGCTGGAGTGGAAAAAGTGAATGGAGTGGGATCCGGGTGAGAAAATATTTTTTATTGGAAGTTGACCCCAGAAATCCAAGGGGGAAGCATATTTAAAGCTATTTGTTGAAGCGGTAAATGGGCATATAGGGAAAAAAAACGGAGAATTGAAGAAAGAAAGAAAAATGTTTTTTAAATGATAAATATAAACTTAGTTCTCAAAGTTAAAAGATGTGATATTGAGAGTATTTTAAAATGCTGGAATTAAAGTCCCAAATTCCTTTTTACAAATATTGCCCAATTATCAGATTTATAATTTAAAATAATTGAAATTGGAACTGTCAATAACATTGCAGAGAGGCTGAAGCAGACAGCAGTGAGAGTGCCATCTACTGATGCAAAGGGAAATATGCAAGCTTGGAAATAACTATTTAAAAAGGCTGAAAATATTTGTTGGACATGGATCTACTCCCAGACCACTAAGGATTTGATTATTAACTAAGGACTTCAGTTGAGAGTCCCTGAACATCATTGAATATTATTGAACATATAAAGTAAATTGAAGAGGCGTGGGTAATCTCCTGGTGAATTTAAATTGATTGGACTGACTATTGATAAGACATTTAAAATTGTGACTAGGAAGTTTTGCTTTTTGAATTTATGAACTCTGGACAGTGGGCTAAAAGAGATTGACTAAATACAGATACAATATAAGACATGAGGGTAACCTAAATGGAATACACACACAAACTAATAGTAGAATTGAATAATTGGAAAGATCATGAATAGAAGTACTTTAAATTTATAAATGATTGTGATTGGTACTAAAACTGTATATGGAGATATTGAATAATGGAAGAATGAAGGATAAAATTCTGATTTAATTAAGGAAATATGAACAACAAAATAGGTGAAAAACACATCTTTGAATATTATAGCGATATGAAGGGTGGAAAGTTAAAATAGGGATAGAAAATAGAGGGGAATAACAGCAATTATATATTAATGCATTAAGATATACAAAGGGACAGAAAGAAGGTTTAGAAATGAAGGGTGATAACAAAAGGCATGTATAAATAATATGAAATAATGGAAATGAAATGTAATATTTAGGAGTAATAAGATTATGTTTATGTGTACTGAAATGTATGATAGCCAGATACCACATCATTTGTGCAGTGGTATGTATAAAGAATATAAAAAATAAAAATTTGATTGAAAAAAAGAAAAGAAAATTGTCTTTTGTGAACTTAGGAGGATATGAGCTATGTGTTTCCTGTATAAGGGATTTTAATTTTTTAAAGATATATGATTTCAAAATTTCATCCTATGCAAACTTCTCGATTCTGCCTCTTCTCCCCCCCCCCCCCCGCTACACCTACCTTCTTCATCCTCTGAAAGAGGGGAGGGCGTGTGCCAGAGACACAAGGAGGAAACTTAGTTAACTGCCATTCAGTTTGCATGCTAATGTATCACACCAGGCAGTAACTCCTGAAGAGGCGTAAACCTAATAAAGTGGACCTTGATGTATCAGAATGGCTTTGACACAATCTGGAGAGGTCAGTCATAATCACATTTCTTCTGGCTCTAACTCTGTTACAATTTAATTGTCTATTCTTCTGGCTTTAATCTGTAACAGGCCTGCCTGGAGTGGAAACCCCTAACTAGGTTACAGCTAACCAAATTTATTTCTGCATGGCTTTCTTCGTTATTCCTCATAATTGCCCACCGCCTGCCGCTCTGGAACTCTCCGGCACTCGCACTTGGGGTTTAACAGCTAAATATAAATTAGCAAATCAATCTGAATTTGAACATAATGTAATCATGATCCCAAAGGCTATAGATAGTAAATTCATTCTCTCGTATTATGTATTAATATAGTTATAATTTGTCAGAATTAGGCATCAAAGCTGCATTAGTTTTTATATCATTTCAGGCAAGCAGCAAACTTAGCGATAAGAAGAATGCTAGATTAGCTGTAGCTGTGGTGGGTTCAGAGAGGATCCGGGTGTGAGGTGGGTGGGGGTGTTAATCCTTCCACTCTCTCTAATACGGAGGCCATAGCTTTAATTTTTTCCTCTGCAGCCTTCTATGGAAAATGAAAAATGTAAATAAAGAATCAGGAGCACACAAGAAAAGGGTTCATCAATGGGATTCAAATTATTCTGAGCAAAGATTCTGGAGGTTGAATCCCTCCCAGAACTAATAATTCAACAATAAGAGATTCTGTATAGAAACTGCCTCTTTTCACATTTACTCAGGAAAATAGACTTGCCCTAGGGTGTCCAAATCATTTCCCCACCAGTAGGTATCACCGTAGCATCAGTCTCTAGGTTAAGGTAAATTACTTTCACCAACCTGCTGGATGATTGGACTCTTGAAAAATTCCTTTCAACAGGTGCTATTGGCTTTATATAATTATATACATATACATATACATATACATATACATATACATATACATATACATACATGCATGCATACATGTATACGTATACATATACACATATACATGTATATATGGATATATTTGTTTTCGTAGATTTTCAAAGGTGTAGGTATGCTGGTCTTGCTGTATTTGGGTCTTTTCCCATGTAAGATTGAGATTGTCTTGGAAACATTTCAGCGAGATCTCACTTGCCATCTTCAGGGTTTTGGGCTTAAAGTGTGATCAGAGCTGCCGTGTGCGGAGTGCTGGCTTTGTTTCAGTAAGTGGAATGATTGGTTGTGTGGTTGTATCATGATTGGTAGATTGGTGCTGATTGGTGCTGGTTGTGTGTCCATTGTTGTTTCATGTTGTAACGGCCTGGGTGGTGGGTGGGGCTCATTTGTTGCCTAGGGCTGGTTTCCAGATGTCTGGTAGGCGGGAGGTATTCTCACGTTTTAGGGAAGCCGAGGTGGCGCAGTGGGTAGAGTGCAGTACTGCAGGCCACTTCAGCTGACTGCTAGTTCAGCAGTTCGGCTCAAGGTTGACTCAGCCTTCCATCCTTCCGAGGTGGGTGAAATGAGGACCCAGATTGTTGGGGGCAATATGCTGACTCTCTGTAAACCGCTTAGAGAGGGCTGAAAGCCCTATGAAGCGGTATATAAGTCTACTGCTATTGCTATTGCTATTGCTCCATCTATCTATCTATCTATCTATCTATCTATCTATCTATCTATCTATCTATCTATCTATCATCTATCTATCTATCTATCTATCTATCATCTATCTATCTATCTATCTATCTATCATCTATCTATCTATCTATCTATCTATCTATCTATCTATCCGAGGTGGTGCAGTGGTTAGGGTGCAGTACTGCAGGCCACTTCAGCTGACTGTTATCTGCAGTTCGGCTGTTCAAATCTCACCGGCTCAGGGTTGACTCAGCCTTCCATCCTTCCGAGGTGGGTGAAATGAGGACCCGGATTGTTGTTGGGGGTGATATGCTGACTCTGTAAACCGCTTAGAGAGGGCTGAAAGCCCTATGAAGCGGTATATAAGTCTACTGCTATTGCTATTGCTATTGCTCCATCTATCTATCTATCTATCTATCTATCTATCTATCTATCTATCTATCTATCTATCTATCATCTATCTATCTATCTATCTATCTATCTATCTATCTATCATCTATCTATCTATCTATCTATCTATCCGAGGTGGCGCAGTGGTTAGGGTGCAGTACTGCAGGCCACTTCAGCTGACTGTTATCTGCAGTTCGGCTGTTCAAATCTCACCGGCTCAGGGTTGACTCAGCCTTCCATCCTTCCGAGGTGGGTGAAATGAGGACCCGGATTGTTGTTGGGGGTGATATGCTGACTCTGTAAACCGCTTAGAGAGGGCTGAAAGCCCTATGAAGCGCTATATAAGTCTAACTGCTATTGCTATTGCTATTATTCATGTTGTGGGGGTATTTCTCTATTTTGATAGCTTCCATAATTGTTGAAGTGTTCTGTTTTGGAGATTAACCTGGTTCCTTCAAAATAATTTCATGTCCTGCAGCTTTAAGGTGCTGGAAAAGGGAGGAAGTTTTTTCTTTTTTTTTCTTTTTTTCTTACTGTGTTCTTGTGTTCTGCGTTGTGTGCATTTATTCGCCTGTTCGTTTGTCCTATGTATGTGGCAGGACAGATTTTGCATGGTATTTCGTAGACTCCTTGGTTTTCTAGCTGGATTTTGTCTTTGGCGTTTCTTAAGATGTTGGCTATTTTTTTGGTCAGTGTTGAAGGCTGTCTTGATATTGTGTTTGTGGAGAATTTTGCTGATTTTTATTTGTCTTGACAGCCTTCAACACTGACCAAAAAATAGCCAACATCTTAAGAAACCCCAAAGACAAAATCCAGCTAGAAAACCAAGGAGTCTACGAAATACCATGCAAAACCTGTCCTGCAACATATATAGGACAAACGAACAGGAGAATAAATGCACTTAGGAAGGATGAAAGTCAACCTTGAGCCGGTGAGGATCGAACTCCTGGCTGTGGGCAGAATTAGCCTGTAATATTGCATTTTAATCACTGTGCCACCATGGCTCTTATCCCAAACATGGGAAGTTAAATCTAACTTTAAATTGTTTACTGTGTACTTGGTTAATTAATTCTGTTTTGCATTTTGCCTGACACACTCACCCTTTTCACTATCTAGTCAAATTGTTATTATGAACAACCATCTCTACATATTGTTTTTAGTGCAGTATGGCAATATAGTGTATTATATGAAAAATCTGAGATTCTACTAATCAGTTGCCAGCTGCTCCTGTCTTTCTACCGCTTCTGACTTAGATTTAAGCGTATCCTGCCAAAGACCAGGCATGGCAAGTCATAAATCAAAGGGCCTCTTTACGATCATCCTGTTCTTCACAATGGCCAAATGGCTCCTGTGGAAATTGGACAAGGAGGCCATCTCCCCGAGAGCAGCCTCTTCTCTGCCACCTCACATCTGGAGGCCTCCGGATAATGATAGGTGGAAATAAAAATAGCCACACCAGCTAAATCTGCTCTCTCTACTCCAATCATTCCCATCTTATTTTTAAGCCTTCTTGGCCTCATAAAAGCACCAGACTGGGGTCCTTGAGGACTGTATCCAAACCTTGGCTGTTCACGAGCCCACTGAAAAGGATAATCACCCTTAACAGTCTTCCCCCCTGATCCCTTTAATGGACCATTGACCTTCTTTGGGTAGTTATTGACAATTGCAGCAGCAGGAAACTTTTTAGAGGCCAAGAAATGTGTCCAATATTGGGCCATATCTTCAGGGGCAGCAATAGCCAGAAACACAGATATACATCATTCACAAAGTCGGAAGAAGCAGGAGAACTCTCTTAGTACAAACCCCTGGTCCCTGCAGGAGCTACTAAAGATTTTACAATGGGTGCCCGCCCACCCTCTTTGGGAAGACTTCCAAGGAAGGCGGACATATCACTTCCACTCTTGGGCAGGACTTATGACCGAGTAATTCTTCCTCATGCCAATAGTATTTTCAGTCTTCAGTTAGAGGTCAGTTTTAGGGACTGCTGACACATTTCAATAAATTATTTCCCTACGAGGCAAAGTAACTATATTCCCTATGATTCGTGGCCTAGTGGAGGAACATAGCCCAAGCCCTCATCTTTTTCAGATAAGATAGATCTGGCGTTTACTATTCCTTACTTTAAGTAGATCCAGCTTGAAGTGTAGTTCACCCTGAGTAGAGGAGCAGAGAGCCCCAACAACGGAGCTCATGTACTCCTCAGGGTTGACGATGGACACCTGCTCCAGGATGTTCACGGCATCACTTCGGTACACCTCACTATCCACATAGATCTTGATGTAGGGCACCATGCCGTAGTCCCTGAGAATCACTGAGAAATCACACGTACAGCCTGCTATTAAGCTATGTTCCAAGCAGAAGGATGGCCACTTAATGATAATAATTTCATAGATTATTTTGTAATATATGGCCAGGTTCATAGAGCAGTTACTAGAATAATTACATTTTATTGAGGAGTACAATGAATGCAACGTTGTATGAAAGGAGTAAAGCCCATGGCTTAAGTGAAATATTAATATATTTATTCCCCCACCCTGAAAAATCGGTGTTGTTAATATATGCCAAAATTGGTGCAGTCTCCTTCTCAATCTTTTGCTCTAAGTATTTCCTCCTTGGAGTAAGGCACCGTGGCTGTTGCCGCTGTGCAGATTGCCTTATGCTGCTGTAAATGCATCCTGTAAATAATTCCAGAGTATTTAGGTCTGAGTCCTAAGGCTCATCGTTCTCTGCAGCCCATCTCTCCCTTCCTGTCTCACTCTATGGATTCTTTCCACTGAAAGATGGGGACGCATCTCTGAAGGTGCCTGTCACGACCATTCTAATGGCCATGAAAACGTTTTCAGTTCTGCCCACCCCTTTCAAGTTTTTTTTTCTGATTAAGAAAGATAGGAAAATGTTGAAAAATGAAGGGAAAGACGCAAATGGAGACAGAAATAGCCCTCTGTTATCCGGGCCGTCTTTAAGATTCCATGAAAAGGAAAAGTAATTGCATTTCCTCTGTTGAATTAGCCTAACCCAACATTAGCATGCTTTATGTTGCACACATTAATTTGCAATCGTCTTAAAGCTTCTCTAAAATTGTAAGATTTCCCTGAATCCATAGCCAGGTCCCTAAGTCCCTGCGCAGGTTAGGACGTTGTCTTTAGAAAAGGGGAAAAGGTTGCCTCTCTTTCTTTCCCAGGGCCGGTTCTTATTTTCATGGAGAGTTTCCTGAATCTTCCACAGACCAGGTAGCCGTGGCAAGACTAGGAAAGGAAATATCTACCAGGTGACTGGACTATCCACTGGCTTCAGGCTCGACAGAAGAAGCGACGGATGAAGTTGTGGCCAGTGAAACTGGGTTCTCCTCTCCTTTACCTGTGTTCCTGACGGATCCCTCCACCAGAGCGGCTGCCATCTTCAGAGTCCATTTGAGGAGATCCTCCCCTTCCGACACCTGAGGGCTCGCTTGAGTGCTTCCTGCATGACAAGAAACCAGACCGACTTCCTCGTGAGTAGCGTTGGGCATGGATGGCTGTCCTTTCCACAAACAGGAAAATACAGTCTCAGAAGGACAGCGCTCACTTGGACCTCCTGCCGCCTCAGGAGGTGAGGAGGCGCAACAGATTTGGAAGACAAGCAGTACGAGAAAGAAGAAACGTCGGGATTTGGTTAAGGAGATTGGGGTGTGTTGTGTTGAAGTTAAAATGGAACCTGTAAAGGAGGGAGGAGGGGAGGTTGAGGGAAAACAAGAAAAATAGGGGGAAAGCGGTGGGGGGGGGGAGAAGGGTCCAATGAAGCCCTGGGCGAGTAACGTCTCAGATTAGCCCCTGGGAGAAAGCTGCTGACGTATCACGAATGATGGAGGGAAAGGCGGAGGAAGCAAGCGTTTCTCTGAGCAAATGTTTCATTCCCCTAGAAAGCGGGAAGGGTGTCCAACCTCTGCTGGCAATAAAAGAAGGTCCAGCAGGAGGAAGCAGCAGCGCATCCTACAGGACGGATTGTCTAGGTGTGAGTGGCAGCCAAATTTCGGATCAACACAAAGGTAAATTTCAGACGGGGCTCTGACAGGCAACCAGAGAAAGGGGTGGAACTGCTGGCAATCCATTCGCAGTTTGGAAAAGATTTAGTGTACTTATTGAATATAGAGGGTACCTTTCTTTATCAGTCTTTTGGCTTCTTTGCGCAACTGAACAAGCAGCATTCCCAAAAGTCCGGAATCCCTGAAGATGTCTGTCAAGAGGGGCTCCCTCTGCGTGATGCTGTGGAGGCAGCCCAAGGCAAGCGAGGTGCACGAGGGACGGGCGTTTTCATTGATCAGGCACTGGATCTTCTTCAGGATCTCGTGGGGGAGATAAGACAGGTCCTTCACCACGGACTCCACCAGCTGGAAGAACTGGGCCTGGACCCGGAAGGGCTTGAGGGGGATGACCCCCACAAACTGGCAGATGGGCTGCAGAGACCACTCCAGTAGGAAGAAATTCATGGGGTCCCACGTCCAGAGGGATTTCAGGGCAAGCAGAATGTACTGGCAGAGATTCGGGTTGCTGGATTTCTGGAAAAGCAGTTCTAGTACTTGGAAAGCCTTCAGGTTCCTTATTCTTTTTCCTGTGGAAACAATAATCCTATCAACAATTTATGTGACAGTTTTCAAAGTATTGTTGCTCCCTCCCTTCTGCTAAGTCTAGGAAAATGCATTATATTGCAGCTGTTGGTCTTAGGTCTCTAGAGCAGAAAGAAGGGATTGTCTGCTTTCCTTGAGGCCCTCCTGATGGCCATTCTTAATCTTCCTCAGGTGAATCCTGCGTCTCTTTTCCAAGGGGGCCTCACGGTGCGTCTCTTGGACACCGTCCGGCCATTTTCCCTTCCACCCATATTCTCTTTAAACGCAGCATGAAGGAAAGTACTTTTGCACTTTACTATGAGCAAGAGCAATAAAGACACACACACACTGTCCCATCGTGCTTTACAGCTCTCTCTCAATGGTTTACAGAGTCAGTCTGTTGCCCCCAACAATATGGGTCCTCATTTAACCCCCCTCGGAAGATTGGAAGTCTGGGTCAACCTTGACTTGTTCATGATCAAACTGCTGGCAGTGGGCAGACTTACCCTGCAATGCTGGATTCTCACCACTGCACCACCACAGCTCTTACAACTTCAATAAATACAACATATTCTAACAGCTGTTATTTAATTGTGTGATTTTTTTTAAAAAGAAGAATCCAATTGAATTTGGAAATCTTTAGTTAGAAGTATGTTTGTATGTGATAGTACTGGTGACAGAGATAAAGGATATTTATTGTTTTATCTAATTTATGTCCCATTTTTTACTTTTATAAACACTCGGCAGAGTAATCATTTTTATTTATTATTACTTTTTAATAATAAAAAGATCTCTGCTCAAGTCTATCGCTAAGGATTCAGCTTTTACTATCCATTTTATAAGGAACAATGAAACCAGAAAATGTAAACGCAATATAAAATATTAATTCTCTTGAAACAAAATTATGTCGCAATTCTTGAACAGTCATGTGTATGGTCAGTAAGCATAACAATACGTGGCATTTCACATTATTGGCAGTTTCCCACTTCCCTTCCATTTATTAGGCTATATTAAAATCTTCTATATGACATAATTTATTATATTTGTATGCCATTTATCCTAACTCACTCGTACCTGAGTTACTTACCAGAAGAAAGGGGCAGTTTCTCATTAAGTTGTGGAAGTTTGTCATTAAACTGTGGCAGTTGTGGATACACTATATTGCATGAAACACGCAGCTCAGTTTCCCCACAAAGTGCCAATTGTGTCACTAAGTCCAGTGTTTCTTTGATGCTGGCATTTTCTTTTTTGCCCAGTGGCCCTTCGTATCTGGAAACACAACTGGAAGACTTAATTGGCGGAGGAATCATTTTACACGCAATCATGGAACATAAAAATCATACAATGACCAAATTGGTCAGGACCTCAGAGGTCTTCTAGTCCAACCCTCTGCTCAGGGCAGGAGGCCCTATAGCCGGGATGGCGAACCTATGGCACGCGTGACACAGGTGGCACGTGAAGCCATTTGTCAGGGCACGCGAGCCGTTGCCCTGTCAGCTGGGTTCAGCTCTGAGTTCAGCCTTTTTTAAAAGCCATTTTTTTGCCCTCCCCAGGCTCCAGAGGCTTTATAGGAGCCCCCCTCCCGCTCCCCCCATGGAGGCCCTCCGGAGGCTTCGGGTGGTTCCCTGAAGCCTCTGGAGCAGCCACTGCTTCTTTTTCAGCACAAGAAGCCTCCAGCTGCCACCTCTTCGCCAGCGAGAACCAAGGTGGCCGTGGAGGCTGGAGGCTTCTTGTGCTGAAAACGACCAAGGGCTACAGGCTTCTCATGCCACAAATGACGAGCGGCTGGAGGCTTCTCAAGAAAGGCGGCTGAGCCTCGCCATCTCCCTCCCCACCAAGGCTGTCCTTCGGAAGGTGAGCGAGGCGGAGGGCGAGCAGGTGGCATGCGGGCGAAGGCCCCGGGAAGGACAGAGCCAGGGCTTGGCACATTCCCCGACCCGAGGCAGAGGGCGAGCGGGCGGCATGCGGGCAGAGGCCCCGGGAAGGCCTGAGCCAGCGACTTGTGCGTCCTGTAACTCGAGGTGGAGAGAGAGCAGGTGGGTGACATCCGGGTGGAAGGATGGCCAGAGCCGGGTCTGAAAGGCAGCTGAGCCTCACTGTGTCCACCCTGAGGTGGCAGCCTAGGCCGGCCCAGGAGCCAGCACTGACTGGGGCTTGCAGTGGCAGCGGTGGAGGCAGGTATACCAGGCCGGAAGTCGAGTCAACCAGGACTTGAGGCGGCCTAGGCCTGCCCAGGAGTTGACAGTGCCACAGTGGAAGGCAGGCAGCAACGGTGGGCGAGTAGGCAAGATGAAGAGTGGCAGGGTAGGGCAGGTGGGTAGGGTGGGGTGAGCGGGTGGGGTGAGCGGGTGGGGCAAGCAGCGACCGGGAGACCAGGTGGGCAGGGGCGGGGCCAGAGGTGGTATTTCCCAGTTCTCTGAACTAGTTAAAATTTCCGCTACCAGTTCGCCTGAACCGGTCTGAACCGACTGAATACCCCCTCTGCCCCTAATCCTCTTTGTTGCTGTTCTCTGCACTCTTTCTGATCATCCAATCATGGGGACCAGAACTGGACACAACTGTATTCAAGTGTGACCTCACTAGTGTGGTGCAAAGCGATACTATCACTTCTTGTCATCTGTGAAGCCCTAGAAGAAGGAATACCTCTTTCTCCTTAGAGCGTGGTTGGTCAGGCGGCTGCTGGGCTTTGCGAAAGGGTTGGTGTCCTCCTGAAGGGGTTTTTGGGAGGGGCGAAGGGTTTCCCTCTCCAAGGGATTCTGCTGGCATCCTCTGGTTTCCCGGGGCCACTGATGGGGAAGGGAGTCCTGGTGCTGCCTCAGGGCAGTTCACTGGGAGGGGGCGGGGAAGCCCCATGGGATGCTCAGCTTTAGCAAGGATGAGCCTACAGTTGCTGATCTATTGATGCTGCAAGTCATGTGCTCTTTTGTTCTGTCCTGAACATGACAAACCTGCCTAGAAAATGCCACAAGCTTTGATTGATGTTTGCAAGAAGTGTGAGATAAAGTTATTAAAACCTATCCCTGAAGAACAATTGGCCAGAGTTTAAAGGGAAAAAGTCCATACAAGAAAACAGAATAATCGGCATTTTAGATGCCACATGTTATTGTAGTCTTTCTCCAGAATGGTTTAACACCTCAATTCCATCACTGGAAAGAAATGTGCATTTACAAGGATACATGAATGTTAAAAAGTACTTGAAAGTATTTCCCCCCTAAATAAAACTGTAAGGTGAGAAATCTGTCAGCGCCACATCTTGGCAGCCCCTATGCTATCAATTGACTTGCCTTAAAAAAAATTTCAACAGCAGCTGGTGCCCACCATTGTTCTCAAACTCCAAAAGCAAGGCTGGGGAAATCGGGTAGGAATTCCTCACAAAATGCAGGATAATATTGATGGATTCACATACTTCCCAAGTAGGCGAGGAATCATCAAGCTCTGACAAATTGTGAATGGAGGTTTTGATGCAATCTGTAGATAGAAAAGTATTGCATGTAATAAGTAGCCGCCACATGTAAGATTATAGTCATCCTCACCCTGTTTTACAGAAATTTCTACTTATTCTTCTGGCACCATAAGATTAATTTACATTATGCTTCATGCATACAAAAATATAACATGTAACCTTTGAATTTGAAAAAAATAATGTTTAAATCAAGAAAGGATAAGTGTAAGAATATAATTAGAGCCTTACTGGATCTAGTCAAAGGGTCAGCAACCTGATGGATTACTCAAATTGGATTAATCTAATCGAAACCCTATGAAAAGTTGGACAGCAGCCCGAGGCTAAAGGAGAAACAATGCCAAATAATCTCAACCGTTCCAGCGCCTGCGGTGGCAGCTGGTTCAAGAAACTCCTCCCGGTCACACAGCATGAAAGGCCAGCAAGAGAGGCCGGGAACCTGCCATTGTGGCTTTCCTTAAAGAAAACGACCACCCAAAATGGCCACATTTCAGCTGATGAAACAATTTGTTTTAAAAGGGGGGGTTATTAGTTCAAAGAGCAGAGAACAAGATCGGCAGATTACTGAAGCAACTTCCAAGGGAATGCAGCCCAGCCAAGGAGCTGCCTCCATGGATGAAAGTAACAGCTGCAAAGCAAGAGACGCAGAAAATGTTTTGCCCAGAAAATTTAGAAATAATTATCAGGCTTTTGCAGGTAAAACAGGATCTGTGCATTTAAGGAAAGAAAAGCACATTGTGCAAAACACCACAGGGGGATGCAATTCTGCTCCATTAGAAGACAAAGAATCTTTTGTAATTATGAAAAACCAGAACGGGGATGTCCTGGCAAGACACACACACACACACACACACACACACACACACCCCTCCTTAAATGAGCAAGGATGAGGGACTGAGGCCCATGAATTGAGGCCAGGGCAAATCAGGGCCAGTTACCTTGCAGGTATGAAATGGTGGTCTCGGAAAGGGCCTCTGAAATCGCCCGTAGCACTCGGCTTGCAGGCTGCTTCCAAGCGGGGCTGCCTTGATCCCAGCGGGAGGATCTTGCTATGATCAAAGATTTAAGATGACTAGACATGAGAAGCATCTCCACTCCTTGCTTTTCTTCATAAATATTGACCATTGTCTGAAAGTAAACAAGAACAATAAGACCACCATTTGATTCAAATAATCAGCCTGTTTTTAGACTGGGCCGCTACCCACCTGCACCAGCATTTCCTGGGTCTCCCGCAGGGCCTGCTCCTCCTCCTCCTCCTCCTCCTCCTCCTCCTCTCGCCTGCCCCAAGGAGCCGCTTCCAGACCGGCAGAGACGAAGAAGAGGTGCAGGCACTGCAGCAGCGTCACAGGCAGCCCAGACTTGATTATATTCCACCGGAGTTCCTGTTCCTGCCCCAAAGAAAAGACATGCGATGTTTGATGCTCGTTTCAGAATCCGCCCAGAGAACATGGGGGGGAAAATGAGACTGGTGGGAAAAGGGGTACAGATAATTGTTCAGAGTTTTTTTTTAATTGACCTCCTCTTGCAATTTTCCCTTTGGTACTTTTTCTAAAGTTTGGTGTCTGCCTACTTCTTCCCGGTGTGGAGACGCCTGCTAGCCTGTGCATTGCCTCCCCCCTCAACGCTCCAGCAATAATCCAGAAGACTCAACCGTGTCCTACTCTACGCATCCGTCACGGCAGCCGTCCTTCCAGAGAACCTCTTGGCCTTGAGGGAGACCTCAGGAATGGACGGAAGGAGACCTGGCACTCAGCTGCCGCACAACTGAAACCACGGCTGCTGCCCCAAGACCAGGAGTCTCCCTTGGTAAGATTTTCAAGCACCTGTGGAGTTAGTCCTCTATTTTGTCAGCAGGAGGAAAGCCCCCGGGGACCGTGTGGTTGAAAATACACATCCTTAAATTACTTTAGGACAAAAGGTGCCCCCCCCCAGGTATCTGCAGGGCTCAAATTATTCAATGCCAAGCCAATAGTTCCCTTCTTCAGAGGTGAAGAGGCTTCTTGGATGAGAAGTGAAAAAGTGAGTTTTGAAGGAAAAAAAGAGATACTAAGGATTATATAGATACAGATACAGATACAGGTATATGTTCCACTTTTCATAACTCTTTTAGACTGTGATGTAGATTCTGTGCTTTTCCATTGACCACCCGTCCTATGCTGACCTATAACCACAATCAAGGCTTCAGTTTGATTGAGTCAGAGGAGTGAATGGAGCGTTCAGGCGGCCTTGGGGCCAGCGCTTCCAGCTGCATGAAGAAGAGGGGAGGCCTTTCTCTTACCGAGGTGTAGAGTGAAAGTGAGTAGATTGACTTTAGCAGCAGGTAACCGGCAGAATCCAGCTCTCCCTTCCACTGCAGAAATTGCCACACAAGCAGCCGAGCGTCTTCTGTTCTTGTGGCAGCCGATATTCACACCGTGCAAGAAAGGAGCAAGAGGGTCAGTGGATGGCAGAGGTGCCAGTGGGGACGGAAGCCAGACAAGCGTGAAGAACAACACGGCTGCAGAACATCATTACTCTGCCCGTGTGCTCACAACACAAAGCCATTCAGAAATCCATTCAGCCCACTCGAAATAGCTGCCGCATAAAGCAGCCTCTAAATTACAGCCGTTCTAGGAAAGTAGCATAATTTCCTGGGTCCTTGCTGACTCTGGGAATTTTCCCTGCAGTCTTACCTAGTACAAGATTAATCTTCCTGCCCTGTTTTAGCTATTAGTCTGTGGCTACTTACAATTTTTATAGAATTCTCCCATTCCGTATCCTCACGTTCCCCCCGTAAAGGAATGAACTGGTGTCCTGACCTGGCCTGAACCAAACACAGCTATAAAGACTTTTCAATGTCTGCTGGACGTGGTTGGCACAGATCTTCTCAACAACAAGATAAAGCAGAAAGCAGGGAGCGGGCTGCAGGCTAGATACATAAAGAGATTCACCTGCTGGATTTCCATTCATTTTCGTCTTGATTTCTTTCACCAGAAAACTGGAAGTTTCGCTTGCTAAAAGCTGGATATTTGGAAAATAGATGCTGCCATCTGACTGCTCCCAGGCCTAAAAAAAGATGTTTTTTTTTTCCATGTAAAGAAGAAAATGCACATTCAATGCATTGACTTGGTAATTTTCCCTACCAGAATGATAATTTCCCCTGACTTTTGTTCTTAGCTGGAAGCTTCTCACATTCACGTTTGTCCTTCTTTGAGGAATGTAGGATAAACTACCATGGCTTTCTAACAACTCCTGCATTCCCAGCAGAGTGGGTTCTCCTGGAGCCATAGAAGCCAACTGGGTCATCCGAACCGCCCTCTTGAACTGGACATCCCTACTCAGGACAGGCTCAGCACCTGGATCCTCCCGGTGGCTGCTTTCCACCTCTCAGGGCCTCCTCCTTAACTTGGAGGCAGAGGAGGCCCAACCCATCAGGACAACCTTTGAGGATCTGCAGCTCACAAGGAGCGTGTCCATCGAAGAGCTTTGGACGGGTGGACCATGAGGAGAAGAGAGACACGCAGCCCCATTCCTCCACGTACACCGGGTGTTAATTCAAATATGCCCTAATAACACTTATTTAGTTCGTTAATTTCTAGGCCACGGACTCCCAGTGCAATTGCTGTTCTGGTCAGTTGTACTTTTACAGGTTGTTTTTGGGGTTACGAGCCATCGGTTTAAAAATGCAACAGACTGCAAGAGAAAAACACCAAAGCTAAATCGTCACAAATCAGAACAGGCAAAAGGAGAATATTCTGAAATGATAGCAGTATGAAGAACTTGCGTGCTGTTCATTTAGGCGCAGTCTTCTCTTGGGTCCATGCTGAATTTAAGGAACTTTGCTTAATGCGCTGGTAGAAAGAAGAATCTGGAAGTGAGTCAGCGATTGCTAGCAAAGGAGGGTTTAGGCAGATGGGGGGGCCAATGGCTCCTTCATTGCTATTTAAAAGCCAAGCAACATTGCTGCGCTCTGTAATGAACCCCTAAGAATAACCCCTGTTCAGCTCCATCTGATCATTTATGCCAAAAACGCCTCTGTGGTGTTATGGAGCGGAGTGTGCACGCTCCTCGACAACTCAGTTGCCATAATCATACCGTTATCCCCAAATAAATCTAACAGGAACAATTGGTTTTTAGATAGAGGTGGCGCAGTGGTTAGGGTGCAGTACTGCAGGCCACTTCAGCTGACTGTTATCTGCAGTTCAGCGGTTCAAATCTCACCGGCTCAAGGTTGACTCAGCCTTCCATCCTTCCGAGGTGGGTGAAATGAGGACCCAGACTGTGGGGGCAATATATGCTGACTCTGTAAACCGCTTAGAGAGGGCTGGAAGCCCTATGAAGAGGTAGATAAGTCTAACTGCTATTGCTATTGCTATTTTAAAAAGTTTATAATCAAATGTAGCAGACTTAAAAATCTGTGGTTTTCAGCTTCACCTCAGCAAAAGGTTGACACTTCCATGACACAAATCGCGGGTGAAGTAAATCTATGTTCCTTTACACGTAGGCATATTCTGTTTAAGAAGCCTGAATGTTGCCTTTTGTTAAAATAAATGAAGTAAAAATAATGGCATGAGAGATCACAAGAGGGTGGAGTGGAATTAAAGAAACTCTGCACCACCATTTCAAGCAGCTTCAGTTTCCTCTCTCTGATAAACGCCTCCAAGACTTCCAGGGCTGCCCCTGAGGGCCCCGGTCCCTTCCAGCTGCTCTTAAGCCCCCCACAGAAGGAGGCTTCCTCACAAAAGCAGCCGCTCTTTCCAAATGGAAGCAGAAGGCTTTCCCACCTTCCCTGGTACCTTTTCAGCGAGGCCATTTCCTTTCCTCTCTTCCTTTCTCTCCTCTTTTTCCTTCTTTGCTATGGGTATCAGCTGGGCCTCCTTCTGTTGAAAACACCCAATAATGTGAAATCCAACTAACCTTCAGAAAAGCGGCCAGGATGGGAAGCCATCGCCTCTGCTGTTCTTCTGGACTCAGGAAAAGAGCCACCTCCATGTACTCCGAGACATGCCGGTCCAGGGTCTCCCTTCGGAAGGAGAGCTGCTGGCACGGAGGCTCTGTGCTACGCTCTCTGACCGCTGCCCCATGGCCTCCTTTGGGAAGGGTGGGATCCTGGCTTCCATGCTCATCTGGGGAGTCCGCTTTCTCTGCCAATGCTTTTGGTAGCTCTAGCACAGGCTCCATGCTTTGGTCAAAATGATCTGGAAGAAAATAGAGCAAAAGCATAGAATAACAGAATTGGAGGGGACCTTGGAGGTCTTCTAGTCCAGCCCCTTGCCCTATCCTATCCTGCATAAATGGCCATCAGTCTCTCCTTGAAGACCTCCAGTCATGGAGCACACACAATCTTCCGAGGCAACTTCTGCTCCACTGATTAATTCTTCTCATTATCAGAAAATTTCTCCTTAGTTCTAGGTTGGGTCTCTCCTTGATAAGTTTCCACCTCCCTTTCAAGATCTTCCAGCTTGCTTCCAGCAGGTAGTTTGCAGAACAGGCCAACAACCTCTCTTCCCTGGGACGGCCCCTCAAGCCCTGGAAGGCAGCTCTCATGACGCCCCTAATCCTTCTCTTCAACGGGTCAGCTATGCCTCATTTCCACAACTGTTCATCGTACAGTTTAGCCTCCGGAAGCCCCATCATCTATACTGCTGTTTTCTGCACTCTTTCTAGAATCTCAACCATTTTTTCAAATCATTGTGACCAAAACTGGATGCAGCATTCCAAGTGTGTCTTCACCACTCCACCACCAGTTCAGTATAAAGCAGTATCAACACTTGACATGGTCTTCATATAGCTAAGACATTATAGTGCTTTCATTCATAATTAAAGCACACTTTGGTGCTATCTAAATTTGGCAATGGATTGAGTCCCTAGGGAGTGGGCGGCATACAAATACCATTAAAGTTTGAAAGTTTCTGAATGGGAAATAGACATCTCAGGGTAGGGAAGCAGCTGCACCGTGGCCATCTTCCAAAGGCCAAAATTTCAGTTATGGTTTCCCACAACATTCCTTTGCCTGGGATATAAAGATAATAACCAAATACAGTATAACAACCGAGAGCCTATTTGGTGCAAGTGTTAAGGCATCAGACTAGAAACCAGAGGACCTTGTGTTCTGGTCCCATCTGGGCCAGTCACTTTCTCTTGGCTCTAGGAAGGAGCCAGTGGCCAAGCACTTCTGAAAAACCTTGAGATATATAAAACTTAATGTCTAACAAATTGCTTGGTTTCCATGAGTATCTGCACCCACCCACTTGATGAGACTAGTTTCCTTCTGAGCGGGTCCTGTAGGCCCTTCCCCTTTCTCAGAGTTTTCATAAACACACAAGACCTCGCTTCTTCTCCACCAGATATTCTTTTTCCAAGTCAAGACCTGGTCTTTCATGTGCCAGACACATCATCAGATGGGCCACGAATACCATCATGGCTTGATAAATCATGGTTTCCACCTAACACATTTTAGTACAACTAAGAAGCAGAATAGCAGATCAGCACAGCTGAAGTCTAATATTTTAATCGCAGGCATGTTCTAAAGGTCTTGCAAACTGACCTCCTGCTGCTACCGTTTGCTGCATCCCTCCCTTGCCTCATGTATTATCACCGGATCCACTCTGGCCTCAGCAAGAAAAGATTGTCGGTATAAATGGCTAAACATGGCCTCCGATTTACCTTTGGAATTTGGGCATAAAAATGAACTACAGACATGGCAGCAATTGCTCAAGCCAATCTGTGCAAAGTCAAATTAACATTAACTAAGGTGAAAACAAGAAGACGGTTAAAAAACAGTAACAACAGTAACAACAACATCCCATGAACATCACCATAGAGGGCAAGGAAACCTCAAGAACCAAGAAACAAAACCCCATTTTAAGGACAGGCTCTGTGCTCTGTACAAGACTTTCTGCCATGCACACAAGTTCCTACAGGCTAAAACTCCAGCACCCTGATTTGCCCTGGCAAATTGTTCTGTCTTTGTAACTTGACTGTTTGACTTTTGTTATCTTCTGCAAGTAACGCTGAATCACCACAACATTTTAGGAACATGCCTGAGGATGCTAGAATTCCAAAATGAAGAGCCATTTGGAACCTCTAATATTTCTATTTTAATGGGGAGCAAACAAGGCTTTAAAGGAGACTGCGTAATCCAAGATGATGCCAAGATAAACTTAAAATTTAAATATCTGCACCTACAACTTCTGGAGGCAAGTCATTCCCTTGGTTAATTGTTCTCGTTGTCAGGAAATTTCTCCTTAGTTCTAGGCTGGGTCTCTCCTTGATGAATTACCCTCCATTGCTTCTTGTTTTGACTTCTGCTGCTTTGGAAAATAATTGAAACTGCGCTCCCTCCCCGACTTCTCTGTTACAGCCCTCAAGTACTGGAAGACTGCTATCACGTCCCCCCCCCCCCCCAATCCTTCCCTTCATTAGACTCGACGTACCCAGTTCCCACAACCATTTATCCATACAGTTTAGCCTCCAGACTTCTTATTGGCTTTGTTGCTCGCTCTTCTCCGCACTCTTCCTAGGGCATCTTTTCTGGATTGTGGTGACCAGAAATGTGCACAGTCATGGGTGCAGGAGAGAGCTCTGGGGCCGGATCTGGAAGTAGGGCTCTTGCATCCCCACACTCTCTCACTAATGGCCCCCCGCCTCAGAGAAATGTTCCCCACAGCACAACCACACACTCCCCCCACCCCCTTTAGAGGCTTTAACCAAGCAGAAGGGAGACCGACCTAAACACAGCGCCTGTGGCCTCTCCAATTCCACACAACTAGCAAGTTCAACTCCTCCCAGAAAACTGCACACAACCACCCATCTTGTTCTACACAGCAACGGCAGCTTCTTTCCAGACGTTTCATTTGGAAGCAACTCTTCAAGCGTTACGGAGAAAGCAGTTTCTGAAAAAATGGCAAATTTGGACCTACCTGTGCAAGTTTCGTCCCGAGCTGGTTGCATTTCCAAGCAAGCAAGAAAAGGAAAGCAGTTTTTGACAACTTTCCTCTCTTACTCATTTGACTAGCCAGCCGAGCATATTTCCTTGCGAAAGCAGAAGTTCAGAAGCACAAATAGATCGGAGCTGGGTTGGAGGTAGAAAAGGCGAGGAGGAGGAGGAGGAGAGGGGGTTATCTGGCCAGGCTCTGCGGAACTGGCCTCCCCACGAAACGAATGCCGGAGCCGAGCCCCGTGGCCATGGAATGGGTGGGATGCTTTCTCGGAGGAAGCCGTCCTCTCTTTCTGACTGGGATTTTCTTTCTTTCACTGAGAAGTGGCTCCTCCGTCTGTTTACTGTGGCAGGGAGTTTCTTAGAGCTTCTCCGTTTTTGAAATGCACCAGAGCTTTTCACAGCCATGTTTCCTACCCGCCCATCGCCTTAAAATTCACAATAGCAAGGATTCACTGCCTGAATGTTTATCTAAATAATTATTTACCCGTCCGTGCAACAATCATGGGGCCGCCAGCTGAGTCAAGCAAATAACTCTTCTTACCCATTGAAGGAAAGGCAGAAGGAGAAGAAAAGGAAAGGGGAGGCCGCCCAAATAGCAAATCTGTTAGTTGCTAACTCCAGGAGGGGTCACTTCTGTCCATAGACTTTTATCGTCACCTTCTCACTAAAAGATTACTTTGCTGAGAAACTAATATGTAGTTTTCAATCAGCTGCTCTAACTTCCTTCACCTGTTCTAGTTTGCTCTCTTTCCCCATCTGATCCCTTTTTAAGCTGTTTGTTAAAATGCTGGGAGAACAAATATATTGAAATCTAAATTATGGTGTATGGTTACATCCTTCCCAATTGCAGCCCTTCCTACAGAACGGCCTGGGGTGGGATATTCAGAATATAGCAATAGCACTTAAGACTTATATGCCACCCTATAGCGCTCCACGGCATTCTCTGAGAGGTTTACCAAGGTCAGCATGTTTTCCCCAACAATCTGGGTCCTTACTTTAGCAACCTCGAAGGATGAGTCAACCTTGAGTCCCTTTGGGATTGAACTCCTGGCAGTGGGCAGAGTTTGCCTACAATGCTGCATTCTAAGCACTGTGCCACCATTCAGTCTTCCAATGCCACCCTTTGGGTGTGAATTTTGGGGCACTGAGAGGCTGCAGTCCAGTTCCCCACCTTCTCAAGGGCAATTCCCTTCCACAGGAAAAGCAGCCTCCGGCAGCAGCACCAGGTGATTCAAAATAATTGGATGATATGAATTCCACCTGGATGGTGGAGCTGACTGAGCCATGCAGGAGAGGATGTGATGCAAAAGAGCCACTCTTCGTGCAACAGAGTCCTGCTAAGACTTACAGGTAAATGGGAGGTTATGTTTACAGTGTGGCCATTACACAATATTTCAGCTGTGCAGTTTTAGCAAGCCAGGCCCATGAGCAAAAGAAAGAAGTCCACAGCGATGTTCAAGAGCTGAGGACCATGGTGAGCTGAGTGTGAATCAATGTAAACAATAGTGGGAATGCCCAAATTTTGAGCAAGACGCTAATTGTGGTGCAACTGGAGGATGAGACAGTTATATTGAAAGATCCCTCCAAGCTTTGCTCCCATTCCGCTGCTGGCATTCAAGCCTTCAAGGGGCCCCAGTTTCACCATTGAAAAGTTCTCCTCTGTTGACCTAGGAAAATGTCTTCCCCATTTAATTCAGGCACGGAGGCTCTCAGCTCACCATGAGTCACTCCGTTCCAGGCTTCCACTCGGTCGGCGTGTGGGTGTGTGGCCGGGGCTCGGTGACTCACCCTGGGTTTCCCAAGTCACGGGCATCTGCTTGTCCTGAAGACCTCCTGCCTTCCTTGGCGATCAGATGGGTAATTTCCCAGATGCTTCTAACTATTTCAAGGAAGAGATTCGTGGCGCCATCAAGTTGAAGGCCGGTGTAATGAAGTGCTTTGAAGGATTATGCCCAGGTTTTGCAGACTCTGCTAGGCAAGGAAAGGCCAGGCCGATTCGGCTACCGGCTTTACAAAGCTCTCATCGGCAGCATTAACTGTATCTTGCCCAAGATCCCCAGCTAGGCATGAATAGGCTAGGGAAGAAGAACCGGCTCAATTGCTGGGTGACCTTTGAAGTCACTTTAGGCCTGCAAGAAATGTAAGATTCCCATGAAGGATGTTACTGCATACGCATAAAACCTTTTCAAAACTCAATCCAACAAAATAAAGTTGCCCCTATTTATGGTGCTGTCAATTTTTATGGTTTTTTAAAAGTACTTTGAGAGGTAGTTTGGTGCAGTGCAGGCTGTCAAACCTGACTTCATTGAGGGCCGCATCAGAGTTGCGTTTGACCTGGGGAGGCTGGGGTGAGCCAGTTTGACATCACTCAGAGCCAGGCGTGGCTGTGGTGGCCTGATTGCTCTGCCGGTGAAAACGAGCCTCCAAGCTCTGTTTTGGGCTCCTGCAAATCTCTGCCAGTGAAAGCGGGACTCTGTTTTTGCTGGCAGAGGCACCGCGGAGGGCCGGCCCTTCGCTGCTTCCAGAGTGGCCTCACAGGCCAGCTCTAAGCACCCCATGGGCCGGATCTGGCCCGCAGGCCTTGACACGCCTGGTGTAGTGGTTAAGGCATCGGGCTAGGAACTGGGAGACTCCTCGGTTCTGTTCTCGGGTTGGACATGAAGACGGCTGGGTGACTTTGGGCCAGTCACTTTCTTTCAGCCCTAGGAAGGGGGCAAGGGTGATCATTTCTGTCAGTCTCCAAATATTGGGCTCAATTGAACGGAAGAAAGAAAAGGATGTTGGTGAGCAAAAGTAACACTGAATTGTTTGTACCTTTGACAATGGCAGCTGAATGACTATCGGGCCTTCCTGGGGGGGGGGGAAAGTCCTCCATTCCCTTCCTCATTTATATTACCTGCATTGCACAAATATGTGAGTGGGCAGATTTTTTGTAGAAGTGAAAATAGGATGGGATTATAAGGTTTGTTTACTGAACCGTGGAAGAAGCGTGTGAATGCGCTCCACGACTACATTTCCCCCCCTAAAAGCAGAACATTCTGGCCAGGGCAGAGAACAACCGACTAACTTCTTGCAACAATTTAACTCACACTTGATGAGCCAAGGTGGCGCAGTGGTTAAATGCAGCACTGCAGGCTACTGCTAGATCAGCAGGTCAGCGGTTCAAATCTCACCGGCTCAGGGTTGACTCAGCCTTCCATCCTTCTGAGGTGGGTAAAATGAGGACCCAGATTGTTGGGGGCAATATGCTGACTCTCTGTAAACCGCTTAGAGAGGCCTGAAAGGCCTATGAAGCGGTATATAAGTCTACTGCTATTGCTATTGCTATTGCTATTGATGAAGCACGTTTTCAGTTTGACAATCCTGACATCTTGTGGCCAGGCAGGCTCATTACAACAAACATTTTCTAACAATTGAGCCTCTTGGCTATTCTGCATTTAAAAAAAAAAAAGACTGCATGGGGAAATGTAATACAGAACGGAGATTTCGGAAGGAGCCTGATTTCAGCCACCTTTCAAGAAGGATTGCTTAACTTTAATACCAAGTTTCCATTTCATCCTTCTGCCAAAAGGTTCAGCTTAACCTTTAAATTTCCCCCTCGAATCCTTGGCCAGCCCTCAGAGTCCACAGGGCCGCTCTAGGGGGGGAGCAGAAGGTGGAACTACGAAGCCTCCGAATGAAATCTCAGAAGTCCTAACCTCCGTTAGGCTCAGAGTAAATGGAGAGCCTGGGCAAGGCCTTCTCTGTAGGGACATTAAACATCCCCTCTTAGCAAAATGCTCCCTTTCAAATAAACTTTTATTGAAAAGCAACCATTTAAGAAAAATCCCCAGAGGCAATGTTTTTTATATTTTCAATTAATCCATTTCCCCCCCCACTTTCTTATTTTGTTTCTTATCACATTTCTGTGAGTCAGTTACTTTTAAAATTATCACAGTAAAGCAGAGTGAGTAGCTGTGGAGCTTCAGGCTGGGCAGGATATGAAGATGAAAGTTTTGTGGGGTTGGTAAGAAAAATTCCCCTGTAAGGAGAAGCAAATGTCAGTTTGTTGATGTAGAAGAAATGTTCAATAAAGGGACCGAGTGGGCCTCAGTTGGGTTTTGTAGTTTTGGAACTGGATATCGCTTGTTCAACTCAGAAACATTGATAGATGAGGGATACAAAATACACCAAAGAATAAATGGAATATGTAATTCAGCACTAAAGCAGGCATTGGTTGGTTGTTTCATGCATTTATAGATAAAGGGACAAAGAATCTTTACCGACTGTGTGATAGGGGCATGTTGGTTGAGAGTGCGGATTTCTCTGTATTTGTGCGTGCATCTGCTAAGAACCCAAACCATCTTCAGCAAATGTTAGGTTATATGACACGAGAGGCAGCATGGATCTGAGATTAATCTATCAAAGACCAAAAAAGAAAACTATTTTGGCAGAGAAAATGGATAAGAAATGCAGGTTATTGATAAATTGCAATGAGAAAAAATAAACTCCTGTGACCTTAATGCAACTGTAGTTGCCTTGGTGCAATGGTGGAAGTATCCCAACCATTTCTAGCTAAATGAACTTTGAATCCCAGAATTCCACAGCCAGCAGAGCCATTGATGAGAATTCTGGCAGTTGAAGTCCAGAGAGCTGGAAGCTGCTAAAGTAAGGGAAGTATTGCTTAATGTTTACTAAAGAAAATAACGGGTGGAGGAATTTTAAGGCCTCCCACTTCAGGGAGGAAGCTCAGAGCAGTATATGGTCTTTTCTGGGAAATTAAAAGTTTGTTTGGAAGAAATGAAGACAGCTGTGGATAAATGGCCTTTTGTTCACTTAGTCCTATAATGCTTCCTGTTATAATCTCCTTCTTTTATTTCTTTACCTGACTATTTGTTACTCCTTTTCTGAGCCTTGTGTAATGCTGCGTACATCAAACTGGATAAAAGGACATCTGTGTATGTATCCATCAGGTCAAAACGTGTCCCTGGATAGTAATTTACAGGGTAAATTATAGAGGGGGATAATTATGTTATGGGCGGCATATAAATGTTATTAAACTTATAAACTTATACATTTATAATTAGCTTAAAGAGGGGGATAATTTTAGTTTTCCAAGAATGTACAAAAATATTAACGCCGTAGGCCTCTGCGCCCAGACTGGCAACTCCTGGTACAACTCTCCACTGCCCGGCTTCTGTGGGATGCTGAGCACCATGGCCTGATGTCAGCTTCTCTAAGAAGACGGCAGGGCCTGGATGAGCAGACCTTGGACCAGAGTCCTCGAGAGACAGTGCTGGGCTGGTGTGGAGTGTCACTGGTCAGAGCCTGTGCTCGGAGCTGGTTCCCCTCACGTGAAGGAATCCCCAGAACGATTGACTTTCTCCTTCCTGCTCTAATGGCGGAAGGATTATTGTCCTAACTCTGGCAAGGGCTGTGAAAGCCCGTGGCTTCTTCTGCGAGAGCCTCCTGCTCTCACTCCCATTAAGGAAAGAGCTTCACCCTCTGGCTGGCCGGCCATTGGCTGCTATGATTCTCCTGCCTGAGCTTAACGGACTCCAGTGAGCAGCTGCTTCCTTGACAGCTTAAGACCTGGAGCATCAACAAGGATAATTGGGAGGCGAGCAGCCCTTCCTTGGGCACACGAGAAAGACCGCCGGCTGCAGTAACGAAGGGCTGTTGTAGATTTGCCATTAAATGCTACAGCAACCAGCTAATGTGTGCAGAGGGTTAATTAACTGCATTGGTGAATACACTTGACTTCTGGAATTAGCTTGCAAACCCCGGCATGAGCCACAATTAAGAGTTGCATCCTTTGGAAATCCCCAAGCAGCCTCACTTATCAGAATCCCTGCTAGCACAGGCCCCTTCTTCTTCCCCCTCATTTCTACCCCAAGGTTGGAAAGTTGGAGAGGCAGGACGGTCCCTCCATCCCTTGGGAGGCAGAGGAAGAAAACAGAACAGAGCCAGAAGCTGGGCAAAGGGAAACTGAGCCAGATCAGGCCGGGGGGGGGGGGGCTGCAGGAAGCCATTCAGGAAAGCGGCAGGGAGGGCCAGGGGTTCCCGTGCCCAGGGCCAGCTGCTTGGTGGCGCCCCTCCTGCCCACCTCTGAGCCGCTGCCGTTGAGCCTTGGCCCGCTCGGGGCCTCGCTCTCCCGCCTCGCGCGGTGGGGAGGCGGCGCATCCCTGAATCTGCTGCGGGCTTTTCATCCGGACTCCGGACTGAAGGCGCGGCCGGTGGTCCCGTTGCCCGAAGGGCGCCGCTCGGCTCCTCTCGGCTGGGGCCTCTGCGAGTCTGTCCGCAGCTGCCGTTGGTGCCGCCCGCCCTGCGCCGGCTGCGGAAGAGCCCCGGGAAGATTTGCTGGGGAAAAGCTCCGCTGCGCCTCCTCCTCCTCCTCCTCCTCCTCCTCCTGCAGCCGAAGAAACTCCCGGGACTTCAGTCCTGAGCTCCGCGGGGCCCCGCTGGCGGCACAGGCTCCGTCCTCTGCGCCGCACCCGGCATCTGACGGGCGGCGGGGCCCGGGAAGAAACTGGGCGCGGAACCCCGGCAAGGCCGAAGCCTCGAAAGCGACGCCCGGGACCTGGAAGCCAGAGGGGCCTCCTGCGCCGCCAGCCAGGAGGAGCAGGTGGCGGCCGGGAGAGACGCGCCGCGGGCCTCGCCAGAGGCTTCCGCTGCTTGAGCTGCTACAGCTCCTAATGGGCGCCGAGCGGGGCCGAGGAGGGATGGGCGGCCGGCGGCCTCCGCAGCCAGGGAGGCGGCCGCTGCTGCTTTTCCGCTCCGGCCGCCGCCCCCGCGCGCCCCGTGCCCGGCTTCCCGCTCGGCCGCTGCTGCCTCCTGGCCGCCTGTCCCGGCCCCGACTCCGGCTGCTGCCCCGCCCGCAGAGGCCGAGCGAGGGGCGCCGCGGTTTCCGGGCAGGGCTGGTCCCGCTCCGCTCTCCCCAACGCGGCCGGTCCGCTCCTGCTTGCCCGCCGGCTCTCTCCGGGGCGCCTTGGACTCCGACCCGGGCCAATGGGGGGGTGGGGGGTGTCCTCTGGGCGCGGCCGTCGCGCCTTTGGTCCCGGGGGAAGGGGGCGCTTGGTTGGCCCGGCCGGCCCTCTGCTCCCAGGGGTCCTTGGGGGCTCCTTTCATCGGCCAGGAGGTTCCCCCCATGCCCACACACACCGCGGCGGCGGCTCTCCTGTGGAGAAACCAGGGCGGGGAAATGCGCGAGAACCGGCTTCTCGGGGGGGCTGAAGGCGGCTCTCCTTCAGGCGGCCAGCTCCCCCGGCACCGGTGGGGGGGGGGGGGCTTGGGGCGGCCTCAAAGGTCGTGGGCGGCGTTGGGTTCCCCTCCCCTTCCTTGAGGGGCGGCCGGGGTTGCAAGCGGACGCTGCTAAGGGGAGGCGGGCTCCCTCCCTCCCGCCACGGCCACCCAGGCAGGTGCTGAGTTCGAGGGTTTCCGAGCCCTCCAACCGGCCCTGGACGGGCTCCGGCCTGCTTTCTGCTCTGCTAAAGGCGTCGGGAATTGAGCCCTCCCGGAGGGGAGATTTTTTTTTGTGTGTGTCCTGGGAGAGTTTGTCAGAGCAGGCCGGGGGGGCTCTTTCCCTCCGCCCCGAACATTGGGCGTGGGGGGCGGGAGGGAGAGTCCAGAGGGGGCTTGTGGGGAAGGCAGATACGAGACCCGGCTGGTCTTGGTCTGAGCAGGGAGGGATACCCAGCCCAGGGAGGGTGGCACAGCTGACGTTTATTCCTTCCCTCTCTCTCTCTCCAAAGTCCTTGACCTGTGTCCGAATGAGCCTCCCTTTCCTCATCCTGGCCTACTACAATGTCCAGGATTCCCCGCCTCCTCCTCCTCCTCCTCCTCACTTTAACCATGCTGGGATACGCAAACCGTGTTTCCAAACTCGATCATGGTGATTCCATAATCACAACAGCCCTCTCCACCTATTTTCCACCTATTTGGTGGTTGTGTATGTCCTAAGCAGGACGTGTAATGAGTACATAATATTTACTGGCTTATTGTTTAATGAGAACATTTATATGGTCAGACAACTCTGGGTTGTATACAAAAATCACTAAACACAATGAGACGTACATTTACTGAAACAAAATGAAACAACTATAAACGGCAATTGGAACCCGGAACTTTCTCTGCTCGTCCTTTCCCAAATCTCAGGGAAAGGCTGAGCCTTCAGCTGCCTCTAGAGGAGCCGGGTGCAGACGGACTCAGGTACAAAATGCATCTGCCTCCCAGTTTCTCCTGCGTTTCGCACTCAGGGCCCTCCCGGTCCCCAGATCTCCTCCCATGGGTAGAGCTGCGGCTGTGATGATGATGATGGCTTCCTGTTTGGCAGGTGCTTTTGGTCAGTGCTTGGAAGACGCAGTCCGGTACGGTTTGGGCAGCACCTGGTGCCCCTTCTGGTGGAACAAGGTGTGGACTTCATCCGGGCGCGTGGCCTGACCGAGGAGGGGCTGTTCCGCCTCCCTGGCCAGGCCAATCTGGTCAAGGACCTCCAGGACTCCTTTGACGGTGGGAAGAAGCCCCGGTTTGACAGATAGACGGGTCGCTTCCCAAGGAACCACTGAGGGAGCCGCAAGGCCCTCGCCAGTCCAGGGACTGGCTCTGCCCTGCTGGGGACTGCAGGATGGCTCCTTCGTTTGCTTAGCAACCCGCGGCTCTGGAGCCACACGTGGCTCTTTCATCCCTCTGCTGCGGCTCCCTGTTGCTCAAAATACGAGCCACAACCGCCAATGTGCAACACCTGCTGGCATGTGTATTTGAGCTTTTCAACCCTCATTAGGCCAACCACGATTAAATCCAAGAAAAGTTTCAGAAGAAAACAGAAGGCTTAATTCAAGTACATATGCTAGTTTTGTGGCCGCTCAAGAAATAGGCAGGCAGGGGAAGGTTTCTGTAGCTCCCGGTGTTTTCTGTGGGAAATGGATCCCGACCCCTGGCTTAAGGGATACCGCGTTTCCCCCAAAATAAGACAGGGTCTTATTTTGCCTAACAAAATAAGAGCTTGGCCTTATTTTTGGGGAGGTCTTATTATTTTTGAGGTGCAGGAGGTGGAGAGCGCGGTCACCTCACGGCTCCTGCTGTGTTGCAGTATTTTGGGGTGGGGCTTATTTTCAGGGTAGGGCTTATTTTAGCGCATGCGCTAAAAAGCCCGATTGGGCTTATTATCCGAAGAGGTCTTATTTTCAGGGGAAGAGGGTATTATGAGATCCTCCCAAGCTGTGTCCCAGGGTGGGAGAAGATTAAAAGAGTGAAACAACGTGGCAATAAAACAAGTGTAGAACCATACAAACCTTTACCTCATATGGTGCTGTGTAGGTGAGTTAGATGGCTTCTCCCTAGCCAGAGTGGCCATTCCATATACTGACGACTGGGTCTTACCTTCCACCAGACAGATGTTCTCCAAGGTGTCACCTTCTCCAAGGCTCGTCTTGCATTGTGTAACAGATACACATCTGTGAGGTCCTTGGTGCTCTTGGCTGTTTTCTTGCAGGTGTTTCATGACACAAACTAGGTAACGCCATCAGTGTTAGTAAGAGGAGGGGTTTGCTCTCAATTGATGATCTAGTGACTTGCCCTGGGGCCATCTCAGAGGAAGAATGGTTTCAGGAAATAGGTGTGGCCGGTGCAGAGAAAAGGAGGACTAGGGGTGTTGCGATATACGTGCAGGTATGCATCTGCCATACTGTAACACGTATAGAACAGAAGCAATAATTAACCATATGATTAAATCAGTAAACTAAAAGCAATAATTGGCCATATGATTAGATCAGTAAGACAAACTGTCCAACTCCAAGCGTTGATTAAATCAGTACCCTTAACACTAAGCAGATCAGCAACCACAGACTTGTAACTAAGCGTTGATTAAATCAGGGGTTACAACTGTAACTCTCAAACATTAATTAAGCATTGGATGTTTGCATGATGATAAAAGGTTTATTGACTATGAGTGTTCTTCGAGTCTACATGAGAGTAAATGAGTTACCATATACTGTAAGCTTGCACAATCATGATTGGTCCGCATTGGCTATGTGAATCCACCCCTCCCTTGTGTATGATCAATAAAAGAAGCCCCCAGACTTCGTTCTGGGTCGGTTTCGTCCCGAAGGAAATTCGTGTCCGAGTCTTCTTTCCTCATTGGCTTCATGAACCACCCGCGGAGAAATCGCATAGGGGTGACGTGATAGCAGCCTTCCAGTATTTGAGGGACGGCCACAAAGAGGAGGAGGGGGTCAACCTATTCTCCAAAGCACCAGAAGGCGAGATAAGGAACAATGGATGGAAACTAATCAAGAAAGAAGCAGCCTGGAATTAAGGAGAAACTTCGTAACAGTGAGAATCATCAACCGGAGGAACAGCTTCCCTTCAGATGATGTAGGAGCTTCATCAGTGGAGGTTTTTAAGAAAAGGCTGGACAGCCACCTGCCTGAAAGAGTGCAGGGTCTCCTGTTTGAGCAGGGGGTTGGACTAGAAGACCTCCAAGGTCCCTTCCAGCTCTATTCTGATTGATGTTCTTGGTACTGTTGACTTTTGTGGGGGGGGGCAGTCCCTTGATTGGAGTATTGTTTACTTGATTGTTGGTCTGATCCAGTGGTGGGTTGCAGGCGGTACACCCCAGTACGGGCGTACCAGTGCCTGCGCGGAGCACCTGATACCGTACGGTGCTCCAGAGGGCCCACCCGAGCCCCTTACCTGTATTTGAGCTCTTCAGCGCTTCTGTGCACGAAGCGCCTAGCGCCTGCGCAATGCTCCGGTGAGCAGCTGGAGCCTTGCGGAGGCATCGCAAGAGGCAAGGACACATGCATGTGCTGTGTGCGTTCATGTGGTGGATGCCATGCCCCATTCCGGTTGCAACGGGATCCGGAACCCACCACCGGTCTGATCTAATGTTAATCTTGGAGTTAATCTATGCTCTCTGGGTGCTGATTGCTGGTGTTTGTGTGTGTGGGGGGGGGAGTGTTGTGGGGGGGTGGGGTGTTTTTGTCCTTTTGTTCCCTGTTTAGCTGGTTGATTGTCTCGTGGTCTGGATGGGAGCTGTGGTGGCACAGTGGTTAGAGTTCAGTACTGCAGGCTACCTGCCTTCCATCCTTCCGTGGTCGGCAAAATGAGGACCCAGATTGTTGGGGGCAATATGCGGATGCTGTAAACTGTTTAGGGAGGCTGTAAAGCACCGTGAAGCGGTATATGAGTCTAAGGGCTACTTCTATTGCGCACAATTGTTTGTCTTCCCCCCCCCCTTTTTTTGAACTGTGAGCCGCCCTGAGTCCCCCCAGGGAAAAGGGCGGCATACAAATAAAGGGAAAATGAAAATGAAAAATGAAAACAATATGTAGATGTTGTTTATATCTAAGTGTCTATTGATAGCTAATTTATCAGGGTGCCAGGCTTCCAGAAAAGGTAGAAAAAGAATAGCAATATTTTAAAAGAAAACTCAAAATCCCTTACCTGCTCCATCTTCTAATAGTTGTGGGGTCAAAAGACACAGTGAAAACTGGTTTTTCAGGATTAAAACCATGTCCCTAGTGAACACTGCAAAATCAGAAATGAAGATAAACCTTTTCTGAACTCTTCTCTCTTTGGCTGAATCCCTCTTGAATTGTGGTATCTGGGGCTGATAAATTAGGCATGTGAATTATTCCATTTATGCTCTGGGTACCTGATCCATTTCTCTCTTACTGAGTCGTCCCCCCCCCCCCCCGCAAAAAAAAATATAATGGGAGACTCCACACCTTTCCACGATAATGGAAGGAAGGCGGCTGGAGCCAGGAAAAAACATTTCCACCACCAGAAGGCCCAAACAAAGGATGCAGCCTCTCACTTATGCTGCTCTCCCAGAGCGGACAGGTTCCCAGAAAACATTAAAATCTGAATTATTCCCACGGCCCTCGGAGGCCAAGCGCCGTTTTGCCTCTCTTGTCCCCGAGCTCTGTGGATGTAGAGCAACTGTCCCTGGGCTGAGGAACAGAGGCTGTTTTCGGCCTGCCTTCCTGCGCTGCGTGTCTGTTTTAATGTCATTGTTTGTCATGGCTCCTTCAGTGTCACATTTGCTGAGTATGTTTTGCTGTTTGTAGAATTATGCAAATCGTGGACATTTAAGTTACTGTAACCTGAGCCAAGAGTCGGGCGGAACTGGCAGCATACAAATTTAATAAATAAAAGCAAACAGATATGACTTCTATCTACACAATGCAGAAAGTACAAGCTTAATTCTCAAAAATCTGCATTTTTTTAAAATTCACAATTTTAAATTCACAATGAACTCAGAATTTGAATCAGAGGAATAAAATTAAATACATATTCAAAGATATGTATTGAAACTCATTTCAGCAGAAAGCAAAACCATTTTTAATTATAGTCAGCATTTCTACACTTTTTTTTTCTTGGAAGGAAATTAACCAAAACATGATCTTAGTGCAGTCCTCATTTCTTTTGTGGCTCCTGTTGGGCTGTTCCAATACCCAACATCACAAAGTATTGCACAGGCTGACACACACCTCCGGAGCGTACACAGTACACTTATTGAATACTTTTACCACAGATCCAGAAGTATCAGCTGCAGGTCAAGAGGAAAGCTGTCATTGGGGGGGGGGGGGGGCATTTTGGTTTGTAGAAGTGCTACTAATCTTAATGCAACAGATGAGTGGAGAAGTGAAGACACTGCAGGTGTAAACGGGGGATTATCTTAAAAGGCCTCGTGCAAAGGAGGTGAGAGGCAGGCCGATGGCAACATTCAGCCCACCTCACCCCCTGGGATCGCTGGCGTGCCCACTCCTCACCCCACCCCCCACCCCCGTAACCTCCCTTTGGGCAAATGGATACACAGCCTCCCTTGGAGACAGCTGGCTTAGGCAGCAGCGTTCCCTGGATAAACCCATTTTTGTTCAAAGATCTTATCCAGGCATTATTCCATAACCTATAATCCCACAAGTAACAACAATTGGAAATAAAAGATTGAAAAATGGCTCTGCTGATAGAGATTCTCTAAAAAAACAAATCTGAAAGACCTTGAAAGAAGCTGTGATACAAACTGAATAGCAATATTACATTTAATAAACCTATCTTATAAATGCATCCTGAAAAAATAAAGTCAAAAATCACAGTAGTAAAGCATGCAATTTTAAAACAATAAAAATTAAGTTCCATACTGTACAATTAATTACAGAATAGCATCGTGATTTACTATTTTACTTTAAAATTAGCACTCTGAAAATTAATCCCACAATTACTTTTAAAAACACCCCAAAATAATACCACTGATTTTTGTTGGTAGCCACCTCCCTCCTACATCCATTCGTCGTCATCTACAGCAACTTAAGGGACTGGCGGAGGCTTCCAGGCTGCTGTCCGTGTCGGAGGCCAGAGTCCGGTCAGTGGACAGTGAAGATGCATCACAGACTGATGGGGATGAAGATGGATGCCGAGGGCCATTGGCGGTTGCTACACCTGTGCTATGAGAAAGAAAGCACCACTTCAGTTGCAGAGAGATCCCCCGCTCCTCCGGTCAGCTCCTCTTCCGCTGGCCGCTTCCTGGGTACCCGCAACCTTCTTCCTACGGCCAGGGAGGACAACTGCGTACTTCGGTTCAGCCCTGCCCTAAAGGGAGCTTGAGAGCTCCGAGAGCTTGTTTGAGGTTCTGCTGAACGGTGCCAGCTGAGAGACCAGCAGGGCACGAGTTCTAGTTCTGCCTGAGCCACAAAGCCAGCCGGGTGACTTGGGCGACTCTCAGCCCTGGCCTAATCGCACCAGATGGGCAGTAACGACCAGAGACTAGGACATTTCCCAGCTTGTTGACAATTCAGCGAAAATAACATTTCCAGCCTGGGAAACGGAAAGAGAGCTGGAGTGTTTCTGACGACCAATAAATGCAAGCAGATCCTACCAGCTAAAGAGTTGCACCGAGTTGCTTTTTCTCCCACATGTAGACATTATGGCCAACCTTCTTGCAGAGAAATGGTCTGCATTCCCATTGCATACAATTACTCTGATGTCCAAGGTAAACATGGATATTCACACATGCAGAACGCTATTTAACTGCCTACGTGGATAAGAAGCAGGCCTAATCGCAACATTCAGACAAGACAGGGTCTTTGTGAACCAAGGCTGGATAAAAACGACCCTTTTTCCTCACAGGTGGCATTAACCGAAGAAGACCCGTAGCAACTAACCTAAAGGAGATGGCTGCCCACGTATGACTCCGTTCTTGGTCCTCTCCTCCAGCTCCACAACTTCTTTGTAAATCAGTTCTGTAAATGAGCAGTTGTAGTGTTATCTGTAAAGTATCTCAAGCAATCTAGAGAAGCAATTTCACCTGTAAAAAAAGAGAGCCACCTTCTGCAAGGTGAAACTCCACAAAGGAACGGATCAGACAGGCCAAGCAAGGCCATTCCATTCTCCTTTAAGAACCATGGAACCACTTAAATGAATGGGACTAACAGCACATAGGGAACCAAAGCTTGCTGGCACATGCAGAACACGCTAATATTTTTGCAGGCCTTTTGCAATTGTATAGATGAATGTTTCAGTCCCAGATAATCCATGGAGTAGTTACGGAATTTCCTTTCAGGAGGCCAACCCGTTCACTGAGAAAGGCCGTGGCCAAGCCCACGCAGCCAACGCCTCGGGGCCTCCCGTCCACAAACACACGATTTCTCATCCCCCACCCAACCGCCCTGGAGTTTGCCCCCAGTTCTCCCAATTCTCCAGTCTTTGGGACACTATGCGCCACACGGGGAGCTGATCTGGTTTCATGTCACTTTCAAAAGGGGCTGGTTATTATGGCTATTCATGAAAAAATTATTACGACTGACTTATCGGTCTTTCTTTCAACTGACACTCAACCCAGAAAGCAGGGAAACAAGACCTGGGTTCCTTCTGGTGTGGACGGCCGCAGAGTGGAAAGGCCTCCCACTGAAAGCCATGAGGTTACAGGACAGGTAGCAGGTTGTCCACCTCCATTGCGCTACCCCCCCCTTTCCCCAACCTGGTAGTAGACCTGTGAAACACACACACACACACACACACACACAGAGTGGTCATTGCTGCCTCTGCCTAGGTCCCTGGTTGGTGGATGTTTGAAATGCCACAATTCAGCACTCCTCCTAACCCTCCTTCCTTGCATCTCTACTGGCATCTGACTCGGCTAATGCTGAACAGCGAAAACATTTATATCTCACCTTTCCATTCTTCTATTGTGTGCTCTCTTTCGTCTAATTGCTTGTCTGGTATCTTTGGAGGAGGCTGGGAACGGAAGAAAGGCACAACAACTTAGCTGAAGTTGAACGAAACAACAGATGCAGCCAGTTTAAGAACAGGCATGCAGTAAGCCCAGCTCAATAGCCTCAAGTGAGGGGCCCCACAGGGCAATTCTATGCCATTCAATCAGCAATCCTTTAAAAAGACCAAGATTTGGGGGGGTGGGGTGGGTGTGGGGGTTAGCAAGCAAACACACACCATTTGGCTCTTTTAAGCCCCACCCCCCCCACCCGTTATGCAGCAAAGGTCCAGTTTCCGCCCTGAAGAGCAGCTCTGCCCCCCACCCCCGCCCCGCCTCCCCCTTCCACCCCAGAGTCCGAAGGGCCCAGAGTCCGAAGGGCCGGACTTACGGCTTCAGCTTCCGAGGGGTCATACCAGACGTTGATGTAAGGGTGCTGCAGGGCTTCATCCACCGAAATTCTTTTTGAGGCATCGATCACCAGCATTTTGGACAGTAAATCTCTTGCCTGACTAGCTGCAAGGTTTAATACAGAACACAGGGAAACATTTTAGAAAGTAATATATATGAAATAGGAAAAAGCCCAAACTCATATGACGCTGGCCAGGAGGAGCTGCAGTCCAATTTCTCAGGAGGGGCTGATTAAAGGCTGAGGTAGACAGAGAAGAGGCCAGGCGGCCTTCAGAGAGAACAGAAGGAGTGCGACTTTCCTCAGCTCCTGGAGATGCCCAGGGGAAGAGGGGGGGGGGGGGTAAGAGGAATCCCCTTCCTCTTCAAAGTTGGTTGGGGGGGGGGACCCCTGGCAACTACAGACTCTGCTCCTGCTGGGTGCCCAGCCTCAGAAGTAGCCCCCTGCCTGGCTTCCTCTCAGCTGGAGGCAAAGCAGCTGGACAAGCGGAGCTGCTGCTGCTGCTTCTTCCTTCGGCCTCGTGGCCAGGAGGACCAAAGTAAGCGCCCTCCCCCCCCCCACCCCCCAATTAGGTTCAGGCAGAATCTCCCCCCCCACACACACACACATAGCTGGACCTCTCCCTGAGGTTCCAGGGGTGAACAAGGCCAAGACCAGGTCAAGGGGGAAGATAGTCCTAAATTGATTGCAAACTTCTGATAATGAGACTGTAAAATAATAAAAAATGACATTATTGAAGACGCAAGAGCCACAGTATTTACCTCTCAGCTCCGTAATCTCTTAGCAGAACCCTGGAGCTGATGAAATTAAAAGGGGAAACTGAAATGTGAACTTACCAGGAGGAATCCTTCTGGTCAGCAAAGGGGGGACCTGATAGGACAGGAAAGAATTAAGTCCTCTCCTCCTCAAGAAAGCAGGGCCAACAGCAGCAACACAGCTCAGCTCCACCCTGGGAGGAGGAGGAGGAGGAGGAGGAGGAGGAGGAGGAGGAGGAGGAAACTCCTCGGCCAAAGGACGGGATTTCAGCTATAATAGGCCATCACACTATGTCCTCAAAACCAAAGCTCAGGCTGAGAGGACCTACGGCTGGCTAGCTTCAAGAGAACCTACACACACACACACACACACAAAGACACTGGGGGAAACCAAACGCCCCTCACCCAAAAGGGGGAGGGGGAGGGTTTTGTGGGTCTGCTCATCATGAACCCCATGTCCTCTTTCTTGATCAGTGGAGAAAGGGAGCTGATAGGAAAGAGGTTTCAAAACGTTTCCCCCCCCGCAAACAGCAGCCGGCCAAGCCCAATTCCTTCTCCGAGGCTCTTGCCAGGAGCCCGGCCTTTTCTGCTGGGACCTTTCAATGAGGGGCCGTGTTGTGAAGCTGGGGTTCTCCGGGGTGAAAAAAAGCCGGAGGTGTGCGCTGGGCTCCCGGCTAGAGGAAGTCGGGGAGGCCGAAAAGGAGGGGAGCCTCAGGGGGAAGGCCTTGGGCAGAGGAGGGAGGGAAGCAGGACCAAGGGGAGTCAAGGCTTCCGGAAGCAGCTGCTGTGGTTCATGGATCCGTCCTGACTTCCAGGAGGTGGATCCCAAGAACTGGATCATGGGCAAGGGAGAAGCCATTAGGCGTAAGAGGACGTGGATGCAAAAAGTGCCTTCATTGGAAAAGGAAAAGGCTTTCAGGAAACTCTAAAAAGAAGCCTCTCTCTTCTTTTTGAGAGAACCTGGGAGACAAACGTACTTCTAAGCTGCCGTAGCAGAAGTAGAAAGAGCTCGAGCTCTCTTCAGTCTAACTATCTTTACACTTATTTATCATTATGAACTTATCGTTCATTTTTTTTAACCTTCTAAAAATTGAACAGTAAGACTAGAATAGGCAACTGATAAAAAAAATCGTTTTATTTTTCCAGTCTTTCTAATTTTGATGAAAGCATGAATTAGTTGCAAACATGCTTTTTTTTTTTTGCTAAAAAAAAAAGATTTTTTGCTTTTAAAAAAGGCAATTTTAGGATGTATTAACATCCTATTCGGGCAATTACCCCACTCTGCTTTGGTCAGGTCCCATTTGGAATACTGTGTCCAGTTTTGCAATTGGAAAAAACCTTATCAGCAAACTGGAACAAATTGGAGAGACCTACGCTGGAGGTTGTGGGCCCCGGAGGTTTTCCAGAAGAGCCCGGACAGCCATTTGTCAGGAATGGCTTTTTAGGGTCCTCTGCCATGGGCAAGGGGGTCGTACTAGAAGACCCCCAAGGTTCCCTTCAACCCTCTTTTTCTACGTTCCAAGCGGGACTGGACATTAACTCCTAGGTGGAGCAGTTAAAGGGATTAAGCATTTAGCCGAAAAAAGAGGCAGTGGGGGGGGGGGGGGGAACATGGGGAAATAACAGACTCAAGATACAATCTGAAGAGACGTTTGTGGTAGTTAAGGCCACTTGGACAGCTGAACAGGCGACCTGCTTCACGGAGGGGCCCCCTTTGCCATCTACCCACGTGGACCGAGTACCGGAAAGACCGTATGGCCTACAAGGAAACCAAACGTGGGAGATTGGGACAGAGGCTCAGGAAGAGAAAGCCAGGGCACGAAGAAGAAGAAGAAGAAGAAGGAATAACGGGCAAAGGGATCACAGCAAGACCGGGCAGTGGCTAAGAGGAGGAGGAGGAGGAAGGGCTGAGGAAAGAGCCAGAGAGGCAAAGACCTTAAGAGGAAATTGAGGAGAGCGGCATCTGCAAAGGAGGAGCTGAAGAAACACAGGGCCCCCCTGCTTAGCTGCCGCAGGAAGACCTCGCACAGGCTGACTGCAAACAACGGCAGCGGCACAAAGGAGCAAGAGGGCTGCACTGGAGCAGCTGCAGGAAATACGGTTTCCTTGGGAGCAGGACCCGGAGGGGCCACAAAATAGAGAAAGTAATAGAAAGTGAAGGAGCGGAAGTTCTCTCTGGTTCTCCTGTGGAGCTCAGGCGGACAAGCACCTGCCGCGTAACACCCCAAATGTGTGTCAGTAGGGAGACCAAAGAAGTCGGCCAGGAGGCAGCAGAAGAGAGGAGAAGGAACCGGGGAGAATCACAAAGCACCAAAGCCCTGGAAGTGGGGAAAGGAAGCAAAGGGAGCCCTGACAGTCACAGGGGCAACCCCAAAACATCTGGAACCCCCACCTGGGCCTCCTCTGGCAAAAGGCAGCTTGAGATGGAAGAACTCGCACCCTGCACCAATCCCTTTCGCACCTCTCTCCATCCCAGGACTCAGTGGGGGAAGGCAAACTTCAACCCCAGTCGGCCGAACCCCTGGCTGGCTGTGTGGGGCCAACCATAAGGGTCTACGGAGCATGCCTGCCCTCCGCTCTCCAGTGGCTCCCCGGCCTCCTCTCCTACCTGGCAGGGGTTGGCACAGTGGCATTCAGAGGCCTCTGGGCCTGAGGGAAGAGACCTTTGGAGAACCCAGAGGGTGACCTGTCTCTCCACTCTCCCTCCCTCGCCTCGGCCTTCTCCCTGCTGGCCCCCCAAGGAGGCTGGTCCATCTGAACTCAGAGGCCGAGAAGGGAGCCGGAGGGCCCCTCCCTTCCTTCTTTCCTTGCTAAGGAATAACAAGAAATGCCCCTTCACTCAGGGACGGCCTGCGCACTGGAGGTTGGGGTGGGGCTACCTGTGTGGCAGCCATTCCCAAGAAACTGCCCTCTTCACACCCCTGGCAGGAGGAGGAGGAGGAGGAGGAGGAGGGGGAGGAGGGGGGGTGCTTCTCCTTTTTCTAACATGGTAGATTGTTGGCTCTGCCTCCTTGGGCAAAATAAGACCATCCTCTCTTGTCCTGTCAACTTCTACCTCCACTGACCAAGAAGCAGCTATTGGTGGCCGCAACCCCTACATCAACTGAAGCATGAAAAGCCCAGAGCGGTCAAGAGACCTCGCGGAACATCTAATTCTGGATCGCACTAGTTTCTCGAACTCAAAGGAGAAGGGAGAGAAAATGTAACTCTCTTTCTGTGACTGAATTCAACCTACGAACTGTCCATAAATGATATTCCACAAACATTTTCACTGCCTAGTTTCTATTAAGTATGATTTGAGGACCTATTTACACAAGCTCTGCCACAGGATATATCAGGGGCCGCTTCTGACGGGTCAAACGCCATGTTCAAGGCACACATAACACGGCAGGGCTCAGGGCAAGCAGGAGGTAACATTTCCCCCCCCCCCCTTCAACCTCACAACTACTCTCTGCCCCCCCCCTGGGGGGGGGGCACTTTAGGCTTGGTATTGGATTTGCTAGTTCCCTTAAACCGCTCAAGGGCCAGAAAGGACCTGGCCACAAGTGGGCTCCTTCTACCCAGGAGGAGAAGTCACCTTCTTGCCAAAAGCCGGGCCTTGTTGTTGGCATGCAGAGAAAAGGCACGGTGGTGCTGGCGATTCTCTTTGCAGGGAAGTGGGTCAACCTCTCCCTCCTTCTCTCCACCCCCCCACCCCACCCCTCAGGCCTTTGGTTGCACTGGCTCCCTCGGAGGCATTTCGCTGCCCAGCTCAAGGCCCGGTTCTTGGCCGAGCAGATTTAGCTCCACAAAGAGAAAGTGGGAGTAACCTGGAATGGCCTGGAGCAGCATGGAAAAGCTGAAGGCCACTAATCGCTTCACAAGTCTTGGGGAAGGGAAAACGCGGGTCTGGCTGTCTGGCTAGTCTGTGCCCAGCGGCTGTTGGTGGCCAAAGGCAAAATACTTGATGGGCCAGGAAAGATTTTGGCATCCATGTCATCAACAAAATAGAGAAATCTCCTTCAACGAAGGGCCACAGGCCACCAGTTTTACTTCCTTCCTTCTGGTATATTGGTCAAATAGTGTGAATGTGAGGAAAGTAGAATTTTCTTTTTTATAAACCAGAAACTCATCTGCCTTCTTTAGAACTTTTGCTATTCTACAACAAAGGTAAGACTTGGAATAGTCATATAAAACACATATAAAAGATTTTCAGGTGAAGCTAGTTATTTATAGGAGAATGGGAACATTTCACCAGGTAGATGTGATCCCAATGCTAAAAATTCCACCTCTAGGAGCCTGCAATCCAATGTGTTTCTTTTACTTTTATTATTATTCCCAAGATGACAGTTCAACATTTGCAGGAGAAAAATTTAACGGTCTCTTACCTTTCAGTTTATTGTGGTCAGAATCCACTGGGAAGAGAACATCTGGGAAGAGTTTTTCAAAACTATAGCCAGCATATTTAGGCCTGTTCTCCACATACGTCCTCACTGTTGGCTGCAGCTTCTTCATGAATTCGGGACAGGGAGTCCCTAGCTGTTCAATAACTTTATTCCACTGATCGATATCTGAAATCACGAAGCTAAGAAAATCTATGTATTTGGTGTTCAAACAAAGGTTACGTTAAAACTACCATTTGCTCAAAAAAAAAAAGTGTTGAGAAGAACAAGAAAAAAGAATTTGAGAGTTCCACAGCAATTCCACTCTTTGGTTTTGCTGGTCTACAAGAACAGACCCCCACGGACAAAAGCTGAGTAAATTCTTGTCTGGGATGCAGAAATGTAGAAGAGTCATATATGAGCAACTCAAAAATAAGCATTTGCAATTGGAAAATAAGAAACTCATCCATTTCTCACACATATCAACTGTAAAGTGGCTTCCCAATTTTAAATACAACAAACAGAAAATATGTGATGAGAAGTTGTGTCTTTATCGAAAGTGTGCCATTTTAAAAAATAATAATAATAATAACCCTAATGATGTTGGCAAATTCTGAGCCGGCAGACTCAGGACACGCATTTCTGGTTCGTTTAACTAAATAGTTAAAACAAGGGGTCCAGAATTGGGGATGAGGTTTGGGCCAGCTGGAGAACTTGGAAGATTTCAACACAAATGTTCTGCCTCACCCAAGCAGGAGGGAATCCATGTGAATCAACAGTGCTTTTGCAGCATGGCGGTTCCTCACGAAGGGCTGGGAGGGCTGGGGTGGCTCATGCCTGGTACAGGGGAACTCCACCTAACAACTGAAGATGGGGGGGGGGTCCCCTCCCCCCCCCATTTGCCTGCCATACCTTATGCAACTTAACTATGTTTTTTATAAAGTTGTCATTTAAAACATTTAATAATTATCAGGAAGATATTTCTACTGACGTTAATCTATAATATCTCTCTATAAAATTTGTCCTTTTCCCTTAGCCAAGAATTGTTTTAGGAAAGAATATGTCCCTTACTGCACTATATGCTGCACCACAGTGGGACATAAGATTTGTGGTACAAAGTGTGTGCGTTGTGCCAAAGGTCTTTGCTGAATGAGAAAGAAGCATATACGCTTCCCACCACACCTATGGCCAAGATTAGTGGCCTCTATCCTAATTCGTAAAATGGTGTATCTGATGCTGTCCTTTCAAACTGTATTAACTTTTGGACATGTCAGTTTCAGCTGAAGAGTCTCTTAGAGATGTAATAATTTAACTTGTGACACCGTCATTCAGAGGTGAATATTAAAATACATTAATCTATTAAAAATGACGATTAAAATAGCTGCTAGAAGAATAAAATCCAGGGGGAACATCTGAGGCACCTACACTTGGAGGAATCTGCGCCCCCCCTTCCCCCCCACTAGTAAGAGGAACAATCAAAACTGTTTTCACACACAATATTAGCAAAATGTTGGGTAGCAACATTATTAGAAAAAAAAAGCCAAACACTTGAAAGTTTGGCTAGAATGCAAAGAAGTGAAGATGAAAATTATGTTGAGGGACAAAAACAGATTTCTTTGTAAGTCCAAATATAGTTTAAGATCACACTCAAACGAGGTATTCTTGGCTGACTGAACTCTTAATAAAAGACCATTTTTCTTCTATGCCAAATTGCATGGAAAAATATTTGCCAATAAAACTTATCAGGCCATTAAAATATCTAATGCTCTTGGGTGTGTGAGAAGATTTGTCTGCTCAGATTTCTGTTCAAGGCCGCAGGAAGGATACGGTCTGTGCCAGGAAATAAAACACCACCTTTGATCATTTCTCCCATGATGCACCCCACTGACCAAATGTCAACTGAAATCAAAACGCAATGACATTAACTGAGTGGAAGGAAACAACGAAAAAGGGGAGTTTGAGAAGGAAACACACAAACAAAACGGCCAGGGACAACGGAGAGGGAGGAGGCAGGAGGAATGTAAATGGATGAAAATGTGCCACTATCCCAGTGGAGACTATTTCCTACTGCTAAATGCAGCCTTAACAGAAGCAATTTCTCATTTTTATATTTATCAGAAATACATATTAAGGCTTTAAGAAACAAACACGGTGTCAGACTTGCGTCCCAAGAAGTAACATTGAAAAAATAAAAGAGGGAGGAGAGAAGACAGCTACCAGAAGAAATTAATGACCAAAAATTCATCCCGCTGCAGAAGCACAAGGATACAGTCCCTTCCTGGGAAGAGGATTTTGTGGCAAACCATTTCTCCCATAATGCACCCAACAGACCATAAATCCACTATGTTTGTAGCACAAAAAGAAGAAGCAAAGCAAACTGTCACTGGAAATCAAAAGAAGCAGCAGGAGATGACTGCATCTTACGGCAAAGAAAGCATCAACGGAAGGGAACAAGGAATCATGAGAATCATGGCGGGAATGTATTTCTAGGACACACGTAGGACTCCCACAGCAAACACACCTTCCGTCCCAAGACAAAAACAGGAAGGGAGGGAGGGAGGGAGGGAGGGAGACTGCGGGGGGGATGGCATCTTCTTGCGCTGGCCCCATTTTGCATCTTTCATGTCTCTTTTAGATTATTCTAACTTTCAGAATTCTTGCATTATAATCTACCTCAAATAAAAGATAGTTAAGAAACTGAATTATTTAAGAAAGCTAATAGAGAAGAAGCACAAATTTTATTAGCAATGAGAATCAATAATTAGCTACTTAAAAATTAATAAACTAAAATTAGGGTCAAAAATTGAGGTTTTGTGTGGAAAGGTGATCGTTTTTTAAAGAGAGGCTGGCCCCTCTCTCCTCGAAGGCTCTGCGCTATCAGTGTCCTGTATTTTGGGGGTCCAACCTTGCTATGGAAGCCGAGGGTGGTGGCTCCCTCAGTGGCACACCTGGCTGGGTCTGGGCTCAGAAGCTAAGCTGGGCCGGGTCAGGCTGGCACCTCAAGGGGACCCTGCCCCCCCCCACCTCCAGAGCTGGAACGGGAAGTGAGAAAGCCTCCTGGGAGGAGGCCATCATGCGCCACTGCCACCATGGGCCTAGAAACTGGAGGGAAGGAAATGTTGCTTTTATTTTCCTTGCACTGAGGTTAAGCAACCGTTACCCAGGCTGTGGTGATACAGGTGGCCCAGTCAGAAGGCTGTTCAGAAACGCTCTTGGTTTACACACAAACAGTCTCTGTGTGTGTGGAAAGACTGTGAGCAATTGCGCCACAGTCAAGCGCAGCTTCCTGGGTCACAGAGTTTTCTCGGCAACAAAACCAAGAGGGTTTGCCATTCCTTCTCCAACATTTTATAATCTAGAATCCATCCCTGGGAATCCCTGGCGTCCCCCTTTCAAGCACTAGCCAGATCCCTCCCTGCTTAGCCCTTTGGGCTTAGCCCTCTGGGGATGAGCCAGGGAGATCCAGGTTCATCTACAGGAAAACTATTCGGCTTTCGGCCGAGGGAGCAGGGGGGGCTCGAGCACGGATAGGGCAATCCACCGAGACCCCCCTCGGCACCTATACAATTCCTTGGGCAGAAATCCTTTGGGGACCAGGAAAGTGTTCTAATATATTATAACCTACTTACCTATATTAGAAGTATTCCTACACTGTATTTCATCAAAACAAAATTCATTTCAGTAGAGTAAAAAGAACAAAATTGCAGACAAACAAGATGAAAGCAAACAATTAGAGAATGCCAGAGAGACCTTAACCCTTCCAATACCACCTTTTGTAATTCCCCTCCGGCAAAGGGCACTCGGTCCCCAATTCATGGAGCTCATCAAGGAAAACACTGCAGTCTGCGTTATTAAAATCAGCCAAGAGATCAAGCAATGGCTGTAAAAATGGTAGCGCTTAGTCATGGAGAAGGTGACCAACTTGGACTTCAAAGTATTTTTCAAATATATTTCTGCACGTCTCCTCCATGGTTTATGAAAGCACGGTTAGCAAAGTAATTATCCTACTAGCCCTCAGAAGTATTCAAAAGGGCTCCGCTGGATACCTAGAGTGGCAATAAGTCAACCTATTTGACTATTGTCCAGGGGTGGGTTGCTAACTGGTTTACTACCAGTTTGCTTGAGCATGTGCGCTCACAACGCTTCTACACATGCGCAGGAGCGTCCGGGAGGGTGGGCGGACCCTCCCGCTGCCGCCACCACTCCCGGCTCGTCCGAACTGGGAGCAGCCCGCCTCTGCTATTCTCATCGTTAAGCAACAGCCAAGACTCCATAGTCCAACGCCTGTGTGTATGTGTATCTGCCAGATGGAACATCTGTAAGGAGCCTCCTGGCACTGATACCTCAGCCATGCTCTGCCTTTTCCCCCTCTGCACGTGTAGCGTTTAAATCTCTTCTAGAAGCCATCTTGAAAGGAAGGTAGCAATAAAGGAGAATATTTGGAGCTCAGGGTTGAAATGAAGAGTCCTTGGTGCTCTCTGAGATGGCTGGTTTTCTTGCAGACGTTTCATTACTCTTAACGACAGGAGCTCAGAGAGCACCGAGGACACCTCAGAGTAAGGTAGGTTTATTTAAAATAAAATATATTTGCACAGATATTACAACAACATTTATAAATTATTATAATTTATAATTTGTTCTTCTTCTAAAATGTATATTTAAATTTTTACATTATTTGTATGAGTAAACATATGTGTAAATATCAACTTGAATGGGATAGATGGAGCATTAAAGTATTTGTCAGCCTCTGTTTCGCTATTTGCCATTTTCGGCTGCCATTGAAACGGGGGGGGGGGAGGGGCTGGTATTTGGGAAAGGAAGTTTTAAGTACAGGAGAGATTGTGAAAAGGGCGTTTTGTTCTCACCATCACCTGCGCATGCTGGAGATAGTGACCGAGGTGGCCAAGGCCAGCTGTCCTGCATACCAACCTGATGATGCTTTTTGAAGATGGAACTCACGTGACACCTGAGGGATTTGCAGATTGGACTGTGGGATGGGGTCACCAGGGGAAGAGGGTTGGTTCGCATATTGACATGTATGATTTCGCGCGCTTTTGCCTCAGATCTTCCTTTCCTTAGCTGCCATCTTTTCATAACCAGTAAAAGTACTCTTAATTCTGCAAAATGGAGTTAAGTGGTTTCTTTCTTGAGGGAGGCTGGCTTGACAATATTATTCACTTCAGAGTTTGAAGCAAAGCAAACCTCCCTAATAGCAAAGTTTTTAATAACTTCACCATGAATATATATATATATCCTTTTATCAGCCCTAGTAGAAACAGACACATCTTCCCCTCGTTCCTTCAACCCTTCAGCAATGGCACTGGGTCAAAAGTAATTTTTTTCTAGCTACGAAAGCAGGGGAAGCTCAGAGGCAGCAGGCGAAATAAAAAGGCCCCTCATCCTGTGCGCCTGTCCCGTGTAATGGGCCGATAAAGCAACGGACAGAGGAGTTCTCTTCTTCTTCTTCTTCCATCCTTCTTTCGAAATGGGCAGCGTCAACGGTAGTGCTGACCAAACCCTCTCCAGCTGCCCAACGTGGGCAGGCAGGGCCAGCAGCTGAGCTGCTCGTCTGCCTGCAGGAGCCACGGGGACGGCCCGTCAGAGGATCTGCTTCACCATGGCAACGAACAATGGCACCACAACAGTCACTAAGCGGCACCATCACGTGACCATGCACTTTAAGACCGCGTCACTTAGCCCCCGACACGGCAGGCCCAGCTGCTGTCATTAAGCAAGGACTTCTTGCGCATAGTTAAGCTTAATTTCAGCCACTTTATAGAACTAGAAGTTATTTTTCACATTTGAAGAGCATAGAAATTAAGAAAATAAGCACTGTTGTCCCAACACCATCAATGTAACATTTCCTAAGGTGCTTCCAACATGAAACAGAGACTAAACACAAGGCACATTCTGATAATGGATTAGGTTTTAACAGCTGAATAAAAGATAAAATGAGGCACGTGAAAAGATGAGAGAGAAACCCAAGGAATGGAATTTTAAAAGATGCTGTCTGGGGACCGAAACCTGAGACTCCTAACCGTTTTCTTTGTATCCCATTCCAAGGATGACTTCCGGTGCTCGGTAGTAGCGCGTCACGACGTAAGGGGTCATCATGAAGCTGGTCCCGGCTGTTCTGGCCAGCCCAAAATCTAGAATCTTCAGCGTGCAGTCAGCTTTCACCACAATATTGCTAGGTTTTAAATCCTTTGAAGAGATAATAAGATGTGAAATAGAAGATCTCCTTCAAGAAATGTCAAAAGCAGAGTACAAAAAAAAAAAAATCAGCTCAACAACTACAACCGCGTTTGGCAGCATCTCTGTGAAAATCGCACAAAATGTACTCTTCTTTAATAACTTGTGCAAGTTATTACATCTGTTTCAACACTTGGGAGGGAAAATACACAGCTCTGAAATTTGCATGAAGGGCATTGGCCCTTCCAGGACGAGATATAACACCTTTTGCATTTTTCATTTAATAAGGAACAGGGATTAGTCATGGAACCGCTTCCAAAGCGATTCTACGCAGTAGTCCTTTCCTACTCTCCAGGAAATAAATTCAACACGTTTGCGCTAACTGATGGAAGTTACGCAAAAAAGTAAAGTCTTTTCCTTCTGTGGAGGAGTTCAAGTCCTGGGTTAGCCTTCCCAGATAAACCAGACAGAAAACAGGATGAGACGAACTCGTTCTACTTTATTCTAAGGGGACCCTAACAGAATCTTGCCAGCCTGAAAGTTCAGCCTTCCTGCCATCATTTCCAGTTGGCTTGATCCATCTGGGTGGGCCCTTCCTCAGCTTCTCCCTTTGACCGTTAACCCACTGGAGCCTCCTGCAAATCCTATCTGATAGTTTCCTAAGTAGCCTTTAGGGCAGAGCCCCAATGTTCCCCGACCCCCTCATCCAAATGCTTAGCTTTTCCAAGAGCACCTCTGGTTGGCTATGCACCACCTCCTCCTTCTGGGGACTGCACCAACAGTAGAATTCTTAAACATTTTTTAATACGGAAGACAGATGAAATGTGTTTTTTTCACAACAGAGTCACCATTAAATTTGTATTTTATTGGTCTTGCATGCCGCCCACTCCCGAAGGACTCTGGGCGGCTTACAATAAACAAAGGAAGGGGATAAATAGACAAACAACAATTTAAAATACACAACATTCATAGTTACAGTGGGGCTGGCTATTTCAACAGCCCCCCAGCCTGCCGGAGCAGCCAGATCTTAGTGGCTTTGCGGAAGGCCGGGAGGGTAGTAAGGGTCCGGATCTCCACGGGGAGCTCGTTCCAGAGGGCTGGAGCTGCAACAGAGAAGGCTCTCCCCCGGGGAGTCGCCAGTCGACATTGGCTGGCAGATGGAATCCGGAGGAGACCTAACCTGTGTGATCTAATCGGTCTATGGGAGGTGATCGGCAGGAGGCGGTCTCTCGGGTACCCAGGTCCGATGCCATGAAGGGCTTTATAGGTAACGACCAGCGCCTTGAAGCGGATCCGTAGACTAATGGGTAACCAGTGCAGCTCGTGGAGGATAGGTGTAACGTGGGTGTACCTGGGTGCACCCACGATCGCTCGTGCGGCTGCGTTCTGGACCAGCTGGAGTCTTCGAACACTCTTCAAGGGCAGCCCCATGTAGAGCGCGTTACAGTAATCCAGTCTTGAGGTCACAAGGGCGTGAGTGACTGTCTGAAGGGCCTCCGGATCCAAGTAGGGTCGCAATTGGTGCACCAGGCGAACCTGGGCAAAAAAAACCCTGGTCACAGCCGACAAATGGTGTTCTAAAGTCAGCTGGGGATCCAGGAGGACTCCCAAATTGCGAACCCTCTCTGAAGGGCGTATAATTTCATCCCCCAGCCTGAGAGATGGAATACTTGGCCAATCTTTGGGAGGGAACATCAGTAGCCACTCGGTCTTGTCGGGATTGAGTGCCAACTTGTTTACTCCCATCCAGACCCTAACAGCCTCCAGGCACTGGCACATCACTTCTACTGCTTCGCTGGCACGGGGCGGACAGATACAACTGCGTATCGTCCGCATATTGGTGGTACTTAATCCCGTGCCGGCGTATGATCTCACCCAGCGGCTTCATGTAGATGTTAAATAGGAGGGGGGACAGGACCGAACCCTGCAGCACCCCATAATTGAGGGGCCTAGGGGTCGACCTCTGCCTTCCAACCAACACCGACTGCGACCTGTCCGAGAGGTAGGAGGAGAACCACCGGAGAACGGTGCCTCCCACTCCCACCTCTCGCAACCGTCGCAGAAGGATACCATGGTCGATGGTATCGAAGGCCGCTGAGAGGTCAAGGAGCACTAGGATAGAGGGGTGACCCCTATCCCTGGCTCGCCAGAGATCATCGATCAGCGCGACCAAAGCAGTTTCCGTGCTGTAACCAGGCCTGAAACCCGACTGAAAGGGATCCAGATAATCAGTTTCATCCAAGGACCGTCGGAGTTGAGAGGCCACCACTTTCTCAACAACCTTCCCAACAAAGGGCAGGTTGGAGACTGGACGATAGTTGCTCAAAATGGCTGGGTCCAGAGATGGTTTCTTCAGGAGGGGTCTCACCACCGATCCAGAATGTTTAGTGATTTAGTTTAAATCCAGAATGTTTAGTGATTAAAAAGCATCCATCTTAGAATGCAGTCATATTACCATGTCCAGACTTAAGTTGTACCGAGATGATGATTTAAGAATAAATCCAGTTAATTAAGAGCAAGTGACACAATTACTAGTCAAATGTTATATTTGAGAGGAAGGTAATAAAATTGGCCCAGATGTTCTTTCAGGCATAGTAATATCTACTTACTTTAATATAAAGATTTAAAAAGTCACACTATGCGTAAAATAACAGAAATGATCTCACTAACCCTATGTATGATTCCAGCTGAGTGAAGATGCTTGATGCCGCACAACATCTGATACAGCAAGTAGGACATCCGTTCGTGGTCCAGCTCCATCTGGATGACTTGGCAGAGGTTGGCATCCATGAGCTCCATCACTATGTAACTTTGGAGGGGAGGGGAAACAGGCAGTGAAGTCACGGCAGAAGGTCTCATTGTATCGACAGTTGTGCGTCATTACAGTTGACACAGGCTTCTTCCCGAAATTCATACTTACACATCTTGGAATTCTTCCAGCGATTTCTGTGGAGTGAACACGTTTAGCAGACCAATTATCTATGAAGAAGAAAAAAGGTACAGTAATGAGCACACAACTTTTGATTATAATTTATATAAAAAGTAAGCTGCAAAACTGGAGAATCTGATTAATTTAGTCTTAGAGCACTAAAATTTCTATATTGTTTGCTAATTTACACCTAGGTTACAATACCGATCAATTTTATCCTTAATGTTGAAAAATGCCCAGATTTAGAATTTGATGGTCTACAATGGAAAGAGAAAATCCTTCTCGAGTAGTTAGTGCAAAATTAACTTGAATAAACAAACCATAAGACAGAAAAGAACTCAGATGACAAGTGTGTATGATTGTGAGAAAAATAATACCTAAAAAGAAGCAATGGGTTACGTAGGCAAATCTGAGCCCCCCCCCCCCCCGCTCTCTTCCTTAACTATGCACAATTTCTAAAACATAAAGAAGAGGAAATTGTTCAACTGACTCCCAATTCAACTTATTGCCAGGTATAAATGTATTCAGCTTTATTATAATATCCACCCAGACAAGAGACATGATCTTTGAAAAATATCCTATTAAGGATGCGAATAAAACTAGGGGAGACCTGATGGAACGACTTTAAGCTTCAACAAAAAAGGCAGGACAGATTTGCAATAAACCAATTTAAACTGTAAATCCAATACTTCCCTCTAACAGTTATACCTTGGGGTTTAGTCTTCTTAATTTATCCTTGAATTGTAAAGACAGCCAAAGAATCACTTCCTGAAGAACAATTTTGATATTGTTTTTAAGTCTGCATAAGTAGACTTACATTTTTGTGGTTTACACACTTCATGAGGACCAGTTCTCGATAGGCCCTTTTCGCATGTGTTTGGTTTTGAAATGGTCGGCTGAGTTTCTTTATTGCAACATTTCTTTCAAGAAGCGCATCATAAGCTGCACTGTGAATAAAAGAAAACTGCCATTGCTCACAAGCATGCAACCAGGCACCGCCAGAAATGGATTCAACAGGTACTTATCAACATTATATTAGCACAGTACATAATTTCAGTTTTGGTGAGATGACAGAATTCAATAAGGGAATACACAAGAGCCGAAGCATGAATTTTAGCCATGAACCCAAGCGGAAATCTGGAGCCAGATCAGGCAGAGTAAATTCTACACTTACTACAATACAAGCTGTTATTATTTGTGTTCTTCTTCAGAGGAGTGAGTACAGGGACAGGGTCTTTTCTATGGCACTAAAGGATTCTGATTTTTCCAGAGAATAGAACCCGTCTCTTCTTCAGTCCTCAAGGGCTTCCATTCAACATGGTTGCTGCATCTACCTTTTTCCCCACCGAAAAGTAACACTTAAAGCATTTAACAGAATGTACCATCCTGTTGAAGCACCATCTGGAATTAAAAGCAACTTCATGTGAGAAAAACAACCACCTTGGAATGAAAGGCCCCAAAACAAAGAATCTCCTCTCTTTTCCTGAGCCCAGAGAGGCCCAGGAGCCACCTCCCATGGACCAGTGATAGCCCATCTGTCAGGAAACGGGCTGGAGTTTCCTCTTCTGTATTGCTTCCCATCTGAAACTCTGATTCTCTCCAAGAAGGATCTCCTTTGTCTGATGGAGAAATTGGGCGGCCGGGGGTGGGGGTATTCCTCTCTTCCAGGCAAGACTAGGAGGTAAATGCTCAGGACGGGTGCTGGGTGGGGAAAACACTGTTTCCCTCTTCTGAAGCAGGGGCGGTCAAAATGATGGCAGCAAGTTGGATGAAAGGGACTGAAAGCCAGAATAAAAGCTGGACCCTTTACAGCAAGCAGGGAGTTGGTCCTATATATAGGCTACTTCTTCTTAGAAAGAAAATTGACACTGTTCCATCTTTGATTGTCTTCTCTTCTTCAATAAAGAGAGACTCTTTCACTGAGGAAAATGCCTTACCATACTATCCCCTGTGCACCTGAACCAATCGGCTTCAGATTCTGGTATCGCTTTAATACAGTGAAAGTAGAATCTCCAATTTCAACACTGTAGAAGTTACTTTCACGCTTGCTTCTGCTCATGATGCCTCCAGCTGAAGAGCTTAAGCTAAAAGACGCCAACCTGCAATGAACAAATCAACATTTTCCAGACTCACATAAAATGGCACATTATTCTATTCTGCTTTCCTTCACTACATGAATGAAGGAAGAATGCTACCAAATAACACGTAGGAACCTCAGGTACATACTTCATGGTTTACATTAGTTAAGTAATGAGCAGAATTATTTTGTGTTCAACTCCAAGACAACTTGGCTTTCATTTCTAAGCCAATTTGAGTTAAAGTGCACATTCACATGAATGATTCTACAATCCCAACCTGTTGTTGACATGGAGTCATGTCAAGAATTTATGAGTAATGTAACCTGATTTTGCAACCAATCCTCTGTAACAGTCCCACAAAGCAACAATGTAGGAAAACACTATCCTGAGGCAGGTAACCCCAAATTACTTAGCAAAAAAGAAGAAGAAAAGGGGGGGGGGGAACCAAACTCCCTACTGAATATTTTCAAGCATCTTCAAAAGCCTCTTGTTCCACATCACCATTTCAAATTGTACCATGTTGGAAGAGGCCATTTAGCCTAATGCCATGCTTGGTGTGGGAATCCAAATTATCCCTGACAGATAAACTGTGTTTTTGATTGTATACAAACAGTTAAAGGAATCTACCAAATTCCTTAATCGGCTGCACTGCTCTTACCATTAGTGATTCTTCTTTTTGTCTAAAATTCAACCTGAATCAACCTTCCTGTAGCTTAAATCCATTATTCCAAGTCCTGCATTCTGAAACGATAAAAAAAGGAAGTCTCAGCTTTCTTCAATATGACAACTCCATCCAGAGATCTAATGAGTGTTATCATCTCTAACCAGCCTTCTCTGGGCAAAGCTACGTTTCCAATTCTTTCAATTTCTGGCCTTGTTTTCTAGACCCTTTTAGGGCCCTCCTTGGGATTTGCTTTTAAAATGCGGTGCCCAGGACTCCCAAACTTCTACTACCGTGCAGCAGCCTTAAACTACACCGATGATCTCTGAAGTGCTCGTTCATATTCAATTTGCAATCAGCTTCTATTCTGAGATCTTTTTCACAAATAGTCTCGGCAAGGCAGGCACACCTCATTCTAGACCCTGCATTTAATTTGTAGACAAAACCTGGAAGGAAATGCAAAGAACGCAGAAATCACTGTTACTTTCAGCTCACTTGTCTCATCCATCAAGATTATTCGGAATTTGGCTTGTTTTTTTTACAATATTAGCTAAGCAACCCAATTCTGTATCATATGCAAACTGATAAACCTTTAACTCTTCACCTATGCTAACAATATAAGTATTGGAAAACAGAGGACCATCCATGGAACATTCTCCTTAACATCTCCTTCAATGTTGTATCTATTTACCTGTTTCAGATCATTTGACATCCTTTGTTTACTGATAATTGCCCCCCCCCCCTAAGAATGAAAGGAATTACATTGCACATTTAAGTATCTGTCATGCTCGGCTAATGGAAGGCCAGGGGTCCCACCAAGGGCCTTTCCGCTTTGTGCTAAAGAGCCAGGAAAGGGCAAGAGGCCAGTGACTTTTGGAAGGGAAGCCCCAGGCATGAATGAGGCCAGGCAGCCTCAGGTGAGGGAGAGACTCTGGCCTAGAAATTCGACTCTGGGACCGACTGCAGGACCGACTGGCACTTAACGTTATTTTCATCATCATCATCATCCTCATCATCATCTCTGCATTCACAGGTTGCACTGATTGCAAGATAAATAGGGGGGGGGATGAGTTAATCCTCCATTTATGTTCCAGGCCAAGAGGCCCGAAAGGTCATTCCATCCAATCTGCATCTCCACCATATTGCTGCATGCGTTTCTTTTCCATTTCAAAGCCTGACTCTGAAAACAACCAGGGGGGCTTCCTTTCCAGGGCGAAGGAAGGAAGGAAGGAAGGGAGCCCCTCTTTTGCTCCCGCCGGCAGGGAGAGGCCGTTTCTATCCGATCAGCGCCTCCGCTCGGCACCTGCACGGCCGCCCCAGCCCAGCCCAGCCCAGCCCCCAAGGGTGGGTGGGAGGGAGGGAGGGAGGGAGGGAGGGAGGGAGGAGGCCGAGGCCGCCGGGGGGGGGGGGCAGGGGCAGCTGGGCGGGGGGCGCGGGCGCCGGGGTGGGGCAGCCGCAGGACGGGACGCGGGCATCCCGAAGCCGCCGCCGCCGCCGCCGCCTCTGCGCTCCTCACCTGGGCCGACCCCCTCGCCCACGTCAGGCAGGCCGAGCTCCTGCCTCGCTCGGCCTTGCGCTCCGGCCACGGGCCCAGCAGCCTCCGGGCGCTCAGGTGCACCGCTCGCCGCCTCCGCGCCCTCCGGGTCGGCGCCGACAGGAAGGAAAGAAGCAAGGAAGGAAGGAAGGAGCCGCCGCTGCCGTCAATGCGGCCTCTCTGGCCGCCGCCTCTCCTCCTCTCCGCGGAAGCGACTCCGCCCCCGCCCCGCCCCTTCCTCCTCTCCTCCTCCCCCCCCCCCTCTCCCCGGGCACCTGGAGCGCCAGCCAACAGGCCCGCCCACCCGCCCGACGTCATCGCGCGCCACCTGCGCCTGCCCCTTCCGCTGCGCCGCCCTCGCGTCCCGCATTGGGAGGGAGGGAGGGAGGGAGGGGAGGGGGCTCTCCGCGAGCTGCGCCTGTGCGGGAGCCCCCCCCCCCCGCACAGGGATGGGGGCGGGTCGTTGCGTGTGGGGGCGGGTCGTTGCCCTGCAGGCCTCTCCGGTAGTAGCGGGGGACTCGGGCGGCGGGAGGGGGTCCCGGTCACTCCCACCTGAGCCAGCCGTGTGAGGCAGCAGCCCAAAACCCTCCCTCCCTCCCTCCCTCTGATGCGCCCACCCTGCTCTCTCCACCCCGAGAGACATGAGGCTGACCCGGCTGCCTCCATGTTCTGGGTTATGATGGGCTCCAGGAGGATGAGGGGACGCTATTCCCCCCCCCCCCCACACACCCACACAGACCGAAGCAGGCTAAATTTAACTCTGCTGCGAGAGCAGCGGAGGGGGGAGAAAGGCGCGGCCGACACCCGTTGATTCAGCCAGCCTGCGCCACACACACACACACACCCACACCCACACACCCAAAAAAATCTTCTCATGGGCCCCCAGTGATCTGCAGACCAGTTGGAGGCCTCTGCTCTGGAGGCTGCAGGAGATTCCTCACCAGTGGAGGTTTCTAAGATTGGACGGCCAGCTGTCTGAAATGGTTTAGGGCCTCCTTCCTGAGCAGGGGTTGGACTGGAAGATCTCCAGGGGGCCCTTCCAATTCTGTCCTTAGGGGGCTCTGGGGAATCTGGACCGGTTGGACCGAGGCAGAAAACGCCAGATGTTAAAACACACACGGGGGGAAGATAGATTTTCATAACAGATTCTTATGAAACATTTTTAAAAAATAATTATTTGTTTCTTTGTTTATTGGATTTATATCAAATAATTTATTTATATTATTCTCTCTACCATCCTTGATTTGAAGCCAGAGTGTTTGTACAGTATTCTGGGTATGACCTCAGTGGAATGCAGGATAAAATCGGCTTCTCTTGATTGTGACACTATATTTCTGTGGGTAAAGGGTGTCAAACTCAAGGCCCGCAGGCTGGATCCAGCCCATGGGGCGCTTGGATCTGACCCGCGAGGCCGCCCTGGAAACTGCACAGTACTGGCTCTCTGTGCCTCTGCCAGCGGAAATGGAGCCCAGAAGGGTTGAGCTCCGTCTTTGCTGGCAGAGAACTGCAGGAGACTGTTGCAGCCGAAAATGGAGCCTGGGAGGGCCGTGCACAGCCCTCATGAGCTCCACTTTTGCTGGCAGAATGCTAGCAAAAGAAGCTACTAGCAAAAGTGGCATTTGGTCACATGAGTGACGTTAAGCTGGCCATGCCCCCCTTGGTCCCCGTCCCCCCCAAGGTCAAACACAATCCTGATGCGGCCCTCAATGAAATTGAGTTTGACACCCCTGTTGTAAGCCGCCCAGATTCACTATCTGTCAGCTACGGGGCTAAAAAAATTTGTTTCATAAATCTATATAAATAAAAATATAAATGTTCATTTGTTTAAAATCTTAAATCTCCGAAAATTCTTCACCAATTGCTTTGAAATTTTGACACAACGTTGCATTCGAATACGCGTGTGTTTTTATATACCTATATTATATAGATGTCACACCTGTGACAGGTAAAAACATGCCTTTTTGAAAACCAGTACCATCTGTTGGACGTAAAAGCAACAAACGCCATACTAAATACTTCACAATTCCACTTCAGTGTTTCCGATTGCATTGTTATATTGAATTTTCATAGATTTTGACTTATTTTCACTTTGGTTTAATTATTTCGTGTGACATTGCATTGGAATTGATCTGTGTCATTTATCATAGCGTTTATTTCGTGAGTGTAGTATATTTGGAACAGTTCGGCCTCTCTCCAGCTTCGTCCCGACGGTCCCTTTATCGGGCCTTCCGCCCGCTGGCCCCAATGCAGCAACAGCAGCCGCAGCAGCAGCAGCAGCCGCAGCCTGACTCAGAGGTGGAGGCGCGGGAGAGGAAGAAGATGGCGCAGCCTGCGATGCTGCCTCAGCGGGCCAGCAGCAGCAGCGGCACCAGCTTAGAGGACGTCCCGCCTGGCCTGCTGGCCCAGCCGACGCCGCCTCCCTTGGCCTCCGCCACCGCCCCCGTCTCGGTCTCCTCCTGCCGTCGCGGGGCGCCTCCGCCGCAGAGCCCGGCGCTGCTCTTGCAGGGCGGAGGTGGCATCGGGGGTCCGGCAGGCGCCCAGTTGAAGAAAAAGAGTGGCTTCCAAATCACCAATGTGACCCCGACGCAGATCTCGGCCAGCCTCAGCTCCAGCAACAGCATTGCCGAAGACACGGAGAGCTACAAGGACCTGGACGAGTCGCACATCGAGGACTTCTCCTCCTCCGAGATCCTGGACATCTCGCTCTCCCAGGCCACCAACTTAGGGAAGTCCAAGCGCAGTGTCAGCACCTCTCCATTTAATAATTAGGAAAGAAGACCACGAGATTTCATTTGTAGAAAATCAAATGTACTTTTACTAATTAAAAATGGCTAAAGAGCGGTTGCGTAGCAAAGTCTGGTTAATTAGGCGCGAAAGCAGTTGATATATAGAATAGCACATTCCACTCCCCCCTGGCATCATAGGCCCAGTCCAATCATAAGTCCTTCAAGTGTCAGGTGTGAGATAACTTCAAAAGACATCACGAAGATGGAATGTCGGTGCCGTTATTCCAGGCGGGAAACATCCACACATGCGTAGTACGTCCACCCAAAGATCTCCAGAATCTTCCTCCAGCACAATAAGTAACCCCACCCAAATAATATGCCCTCCCTCCCCGTTTCAATGGCAGCTGAAGCAACAGCAAAGCAGAAGCTGACACGCAGCTCCTCCGAGGAGACGCTCAACAACTTCCAGGAGGCCAACACTCCGGCGCCGTCTCCCCCAACCAGGCTCACCCAGCCCAGAAGCCCCGAGGCCTGACCAACGGCAGCGCCCACCCGCCGCCCCTATGTGCCCACGGGGGACATTCCCAGCCTCCCTCCCATGCTGGGGTCCCCCTGCCCATGTCTGGAGGGGCCCCATCCAGCCCGTCGTTCCAGAGGCTGCCCATCACGGGGAGCTTGGAGAGCACCAGGCTGGGCCCTATGGGAGCGTCCTCCATAGCAGCCCTTGCAGGGGCCACCGTGGCTCACTTCCATGAGTGGCAGGGCCCGCCACATGGGCGAGACCCTCACGAACCTTGCCGCTGCTGGCAACGGCATGACCCTGCCCGGAGGGAACCACCCTGGGAATATTTCTTTCTTCGCCTGCTGTTGGTAAATGTGCCCGGTCCAACGTCTTTCCAGCAATTGAAAATTGTTTCTCACATGGACAATTATATGTTGCGTGTTCTAGAGTTGGCAAACCAGACAATCTATATCTGCACAGACAATGGAAGGACAAAAAATATTGTATACCCACAAGAATTGTGAAATTAAACCTATTAGAAACTTGTGCTTTCTCTCTTCTTTCTTTTCCATTTAACCAGAGTGGGCCACAGCAACGGGTGGCCGGGTACAGCTAGTATATACATAAATATAGTTTAGGATTGCAATTCCTCTTTCTGCAGCCCTCTTCACTGTGGGCTGCTGTTGAGCTTATGATCTAGCAAAATACCCGGGATCTTTTCATGGGCACCGTGGAACCTCTCCCTGCTAGGCTCCCCTGGACACGGCTCTGCTTTTCTTCTTGCTGGGGTGTTTCTGCTCCTCCTTCCAGCTTGTCAGGATCCCAGTAAATCCTGCTTACCATCTGCTACCTTGACTGTGTTATCTGCAGGTATGATCATGATCTTCTTATTTTCTAATTCCTCATTCAAGTCATTCATAAATACGTTGGTCCAAACAATGTTGTTAGCAAATGTACCTGTGAATATTAACACTGTGTTACATCTGATAGATGGGATTTGTCTCTTAACGTGTGTTAAAAAAAACCCATCTTCATAATCCGTTGGTTCAGAGGGGCTGTCCCTGCTTCCATCCAATTTTCCCATATTACCATCTGTTTCCCAATTTTTAAAGTTGGGGTTCCCCATAAATCAATTTAGCATGGGAAAAAGTTGAATCTTTTTTTTTGTATTATATTCATAACTTTATAATTATTTCCAGAGTTTTAATATTTTTACATCCTAATGCTGTCCATCTAACCAAAGGTGCTATATACAGTATGCATATTCCAAAATTGGCCAAATCAGAAAATTAAACCAAATTTATGTTTTCTAGTATTTAATAATTGACAATAGGTAAGCAAGATTATATAATTTCAAATTTGGAAAATCCTGCCTCATTAATTGGTAATTGCATTTCCTGTGAAAGTATTTTTTGAGTTGAAGAATCCCATTGATTTTTTATAAACAGAATTTATTCTCTGAAAATATTTTCCAAATATGAAGTGGAATTCCCTCAGAATATAAATAAATTGATGAATTATGAGAAGATTTCCTATAGATGTAGAATTTGTATATAACTGATGAAATATGTCCTTCACTTTTTGTTAAAGTGCTTTTCTTGGTATTAATTTAAAAGCCATAAAAATAAAGTTGAAATGTCATAAATCTGTTGCAGAGAACCAGGCCTCGAACGCAGCTCTGCTGCTCGTCACTCAGAACTTCGTCCCAACCCCTGGAAGGACCCGTTGGCACCTCTTCACTGCCATGGCTGCCCAAACAATGTTCAGTGCCATTTACTGCATCCCTCATAATTTAGAAAGCTTTTGGGACTTTTGCTAATCCAGCCTTAGTTCATCAAACGGGTGCTAATTTTGTACCCCCACCCCCACCCAATTGTAAAGCCTTTCACTTAACGTCTCTGTCGCTTTGGGCAACCACTTTGGTGCCATGGTTAAAGGCACCAGGCTAGAAACTGTTCTAGTCCTCTTAGGCCCAGAGCCAGTTGGGACGTCTCTCTCTCAGCCCTAGGAAGGAGGCAGGGAACCACTTCTGAATTCTTCCCCAGAAAACGGCAGGGGCTTGTCCAGTCAATTACCACCAGGCGTCAACATACACAAAAAAGGAGGTTTTGACCTTAAAGGGCCAATCTTTGAATACAGAATCCTCGCAAAGGCCGAACGGTGCTTTGCAGTTCCCAAAGTCCTGGGAAGAAAAGTGCAGCCTGAAGCCAGATGAGGTCACAGAGGCCCAGGGTTCTACCTGGTAGTATGGCAGTTGGAAAGCCAGCTCCACGGACCCCGTGAAGGCTCAGGGCACCCGGTCATCCTATGGGTACTATGAACTAGCACAAATGCCGTATATTGAGGGTGGGTTTTTGTTCTCTTCTTTCGATCCGAATTAAATTCCTGAAGATTAAATGAGCTTCTTCCTTTTCTATAGATCATGGTGTTGGTGTGTATTGCCCTGGCCAGGTTTTGAAGCTAATAGCCAGAAATGCAGATAGCGTGAATTAATTATAAATTATCTATTAATGGCCTAAACAAGTCAAGGGACAAGGTATAGGTCTTGGTTCATTTCACCTACACTGTCAATAGTTTGGTACACCAAGTCAATATGGTGGGTTTTTTTTAATTATTATTACTTTTCTCATAAATGGAAAATGTCTTTTATCCTAAGTAGACATTCATGCTCTAGAGGAGTTTATGCAGCTCTACAGATGGCCTAGAGTACAGCTCCCATCATCTCAAGCCAGGATGGGGAACTTGCATCCCTCTGAATTCGCCCTATACTGACATCCCCATTAGGGCCCCCCACCCCCCCTGGTCTCTGGTGCCCATGCCTGCCTGGAGCCCAGTCCCTCTCTAGAGCGAGTTGTTTGTCTTTTGCTCAGGATACAGATGAGTTTTCTCTGTTGCCAACACTTGTGCCAGCTCCGTTCAAGTCACTTGAAGGCTCGAGGTCTTCACACCTTCTTCAGGCTTTGCCCAGTAAGCTCTTGTAGCTTCTCTTCTTTCACTCAGAGTGCCCAATATTGATTCTTCTGTTCAGATGAATATGGTGGCTTGGGAATGTTAGAAGTGCAGCAAGCTATCACATGGAAGGATCCAGTCAAGGCCAGGAAGGGATCGGCCAAAACCGTGGAAAAGCCGCTCAAAACCAGGACAGTAGCCGTCAACCACATAGCCACCAGGTGAGGGAGGAATGGGGCTGTGGCTTTCCACGACCTACAATGCTTAATGGGTCTCAGTACTGTTGGGTGGTAGGCATCCAGGGAAGGTGTGTGGACCCTGCAGTGGGAGTGCATATTTCAAGGATGAGGGAATCGTTCCAAGATTCTTTTTTATTTATTTTATTTAAAAAATAAAAATTTGGAACAAGGGAGAAATGTTCCTGAAACTGTAAAATTTAACAATTAGGTCAGTTTCCTTAGGCGATGCCCCTTGGCGCATGGGAATCCTTCATAGGTAAGGAAAGAGAAACAGACATACTCATTTATATCATAATGTTGGAAGGCTTTTAGATACTTTACGGCACTAGATAAAAAGTGTTCATAAAGCCCAACTTGCAGCAGTACAAGACATGTATAAAATTTATAGGTTAAATCTTGCCATTCGGTATATTTTCAAAACGTGGATGTGCATTCTCTTGCTATGTTCAGGAGTAATTAAAATATGCCCCGTGCTTTAACTGGAAGCTGCTGCATCCTATCCAGGCAATCTTACACATTTTACTGTATTCTGAACCACTTGTACCGAATTGAAGCTCAAGATTTCTTAGAGCGCTTTGTTAACAATTACTTAAGTTGTCTGCGAAGTATAAATCAAATTCACCCATTTTGTACAATTCTTTCCAAAATTCATGAAATTTTAAATGGAAATGTCCAGTTCAAATTGTCAAAAGCTTTCTCTGCATCTGAAAAGATCCACGCAGCTTTTGTTTTTCATTACTGTATGTTCTAAATATTCCAAAATATTCAACACCGTTCCAGCGTTAACCTCTCTGCCCTAATCTCTTCATGGATATTTTGTAAGGAAAAACTGGTCAAGTATAATTAAAAACAAATAAAAGGTTTTGCTAGCTGGATGAAAAGTTACAAATATCCCGTTTATGGACATATAATGATAGTTTAAGATTGTCTTCATTTGCCCTTTTTAAAGGTCGTTCATTAAGGCTTTATTTTTTAAGGAAACAGATAACCGAGCCTTCCTTGCAACCAAAGAGGAATTCTGGCCAGAGAATTCTGAAAACATTTCTGACAGGTAGGAGTTTAAAGGAGATTATAACCCCCCTCGGATCTGGACTTGCCAGCGTCGCTGTCTTTGGCCAGGAGGTTCTGACCGGTGGTGCGTGTAGCCCACCGACAACAGATGCCCTGCAGGGTTTGTCTCTCCTTTTAAAGGGCCCCCCCTTCAGGCCTGTAGCAGGAAGCAGAGTCTCCAAGGCAAAGAGGCCCAGCCCCACGCCTGCCCCCCTCCCATTTAGCCAGGCAGGTCCTCCTGCCCTGCTCTCCTGCCTGGAGGAGTCCCAGGCAATGGCCCCGTGCGGGAGGGACACAAAGATCGGCCCTCTGTCACTGGGCTCCTTCTTAACCTCGCTAGGAAGCCAGTGAGGGAACTCATCCAGAGGTTCAAACTGAAGAATCATCACTACTATACAGGTGGTCCTCGCTTAACGGCCATCTGTTCAGAAACCATTCAAAGTTACCATGGTGCTGTAAAGATAACTGTACATCCCATCTATGACCGTGTGTGACATTCCTCAGTCATGTGACCCCCATTGTGGTCAGTGTGGGTTGTGGTTGTTTTTCCTTCCCCCCCCCCCCCCCGGTCCCCCTTGTGCATCAGAGAGATTGGAGGGGGGGGTGGATTATAAGAGGAAAAAAACTGCTTGCTCTTTTACACATCAAAAGCAACACGGGGCCAGGAGCCACAGCAAGCAGCCCCCCCCCCCCCCGGCTGCCCTGCCCTGAAATCTCCTCCTCCTCTTCACTCTCCCCCCACTCTGCTAGGCGGAGGAGAGAGGCAAGGCAAGCAATTCCCTTAGGCGATGGCTCTGTTGCCTCCCCCCCCCTCACCCACCCACCCACCCACCCACCCACCCGCCACACACCTGTCCTTCCAAAGCGGAGAGATTGCAGAGGGATTTCAAGAGAGCAGGTTCCTCTACGCTACGAAGGAGCTGCCTGTCCCAACTGGGGTCACTAAGCAAGGACCATCTGCACCTCCAGGTTCAGTTCCTTACCTCTGCCGGTCAGGGGGAGCCTCGAGGCAATCGGTAAGAACCCTTTTAGGGTGGACCCTGCACTAAATGGAAGGCCTCAGCTGGCCTTCATGAGCGGAAGAGGCTGCGTCATACCCAGCATACAAGCTGTCCCCAAACGGCACCTGCTTTGCCTCGGGCATTCAGCCACGGGGGCACTCGGGCGCCAGGGCCCTCCCGACCGTCCCTGCCAGGCCTATGACTTAACCCACGGGTGAATCCAATAGTCAAGGTCTTTACTGCTATGTTCCTCCTGAAAGACGCTTTATGGTGAAGGAGAGGGGGAAGCTAATGCTTGTTTGGAGTGGCTTTCATTCTGGGGGGTTTGAATATAACCTGCAATTCTTAAACGAATAACGCTGTTCTAAAGCCCTCAGAGAGTTTACGCCAAGGCACACAGAAGGCAGGAAACTCTAGGAAGAGAAGGCGACAGCAGTGATGAAGATGAAGTCCAAAGGCTGACCATGCTGCCCCAAGGTATCTGCCTTACGGTGGTCTTTCAGGGCCATCAAAGGATAAGCCCCCTTCCGCCTGGCCTCCCTCCTCCCTCCTGTGTGTGTAGAAAGGGTGCCTTGGATTATAATGAGCAGATCCAGATAATAAAGCCTCCTTCAAAGCCCTTTGTTTGGCAAGAACAAGGAAGGGGTTTGGCCAAGTTGCCCTCCACGGATCTGAATTTCTTTGCTTGTTTCTTTATCTCCCACCTTTATTATTTTACAAATAAATCTAATTACCTAATCCTCCTTTTTGCCACCACAGCAACCCTGTAAGGTGTTTGGGCTGAGAGGGAGGGAGGGTGGGGGGCATGGGGAAGTGGGGAGACTGCCCCAAAGCTGCCCAGCCGGCTTCCATGCCTAACGCTAGAATTCACCGTCTCTTGGTTTTTGGCCTGGTGCCTTCATCACGAGACCAAACCGTCTCTCTCCATGGGAAATCCCTGGATAAATTCTCCAATCTCTGTTAATCAGCTAGGATTCCAAGTTAAAAGGTTGCAATATTTTTTCATTCCCAACTCTAACATTTTAATGTCTTCTTGTCTGGATTATTCCTGGTCTGTCCTTCTTCCCAAGTTGGTTGCCTGGCAGTTAAGGTCCTGGTTGAAACAGGTTACCTGGACCCCTTTCAGTCGGGTTTCAGGTCCAGTGATGGAACCCTCACAGAGGCATTCGCCCCTTGGGAACGACCTCTGGGGAGAGCCGGTTGAGAGCAGTGCATCCGTCCTAGCTCTTCTTGACGTCCCTGCAGCCGCGGAGACCATTGGCCCCAGAGGCCCTTTGGGGCCCCTGTGGGATCTGGAGCCAGATGCTGCCCTTCTGTGACAGTTCGGCTCCTTTCCCCATGGGTGTTAATAGGGAGGGAGGGAGATCAGTCCGTGGCCGCCCGACTTTGGGTGCCCCAGCAGGTATTTTCCCTGATTAGATGTTTTTAATGTCTTTTATTAGTTTTACTGGTTTTACTGTTTTAAAATGTTTCATTTTTATTTTTAATTGTAATATATTTTATGAACAGTAAGCTGGCCAAAGTCATTGACTGAGATGGGCAGCTGATTAATAGAGATTAGAGAATTTATTTCTCATGGAGAACCAGAAATTGAACAAGGCTTCAGCTCCTCAGGGAGAACCTGTTCCCTTGCCCTTCGTTCCTCCAGCAGCCCTTGGAGGCTCAATCGGTGACTGGAGAAGGAAGCGAGCGAGGTCTGGATCAGCCTCTTCCACTGGTAACCATTTTCTGATCCTTTGAAGGGCCGTCAGTGGTCAGTGAGGAGGAGTTGACCCAACTGGCCCTGGTGAAGCCAACACGGTCGAAATGTGGCCTGCGACATAATGCCAGACAATTAATCCAGAAGATTCAAAGACAAATGGAAGAGCAGGAGATCCTGAAGGAGTTTTTGGTGAGTTCTCTTTACCTCATAGCCAAACCTTCATTATTACAGTCCAGGCAGAAACGGTTTCCAGGAAATGGACTGTCAGGTCCCATTTTCTATACAAATTCCTCAATTTCATTGCTGTGGTTTCCCTTCCTATCAGATTCTACAAAATGGACATGACGCTCCTTGTATGTTTAGGTTGGTTTGGAACCTAGAAAAACCAGAAACACCTGGAAGTAAAGGTTAATGGGGAGGGGGGAATCGTATCAGTTTCCGGTGCTCAATTTATTCAACATACAAAGATAAAGCTATGTTTTATCACCAAGTTTGTTCTGAGCCAAGAGCATCGGCCAATCAAAAGTTTCCAAGGGAACTGAACTAAAGTATATTTTGTTAATTAAAACATATTGAAAAAGTCACTGGTTTTGTATAGTGTGCTAAGCGAATCCAAACCATCCCCATTTTGCCTGACCCTTTTCAACCACTCCTTTGCCTAAAAGAAACAAGTGATTTTACCTGATTTTATCTTTGGGTTAGAGTTTAGAACACCTGAAGCCCCTGGATGACTGCCAGGTTGCCAAAGCCCCAGAAAACCGGGAAAAGAACAGATACCGGGATATTCTTCCATGTAAGAAATACTTCTTTGGTTTCTTATACTATTTTCATCCCACTGAAATCTCCTGAAGTTTACAATATGGTAATAAAACCAACAGGATGAAATCTGAAAAGAAAAACCAATTTAGGAGAGTCGGGGCCACAAGACCTTCGGGTGTTGGGGGGAGGGGGTGATGTTTGTGAAAGACTGCTTGGAAAGCTTCGTTTCCAGGGGTCCCTAAAGGCCACCCAGAGGGGCCAGTCTGATCTCCGTGGGCGTCCCTGCCGCAGCACTGGCTCTGCTGCAAGGAGAGCACATTCTGCTTTTGGCAGCTCAGAGACAGGCTGGTGAATATCAATCCGAGACCCTTCCTGGCCCATATTTAATGATTGGACTGCACAGTGTCAGTTCTGTTCTACCGGGGGATTCCGGCTCTTTTCCCCACTGGGCAGCCGTGGATAGGAGGGCAGAAGGACGGTGGCCTTGGAGGGTCCCAGAAGGGGGCTCTGCCACTGCCATTTTAGATGCGCTTCTCCCCGAGCTGCTGCCCTGTATAGCTGCAAATATATGCAGCTTTGGATCATTTTGCTCAAAAGGATAAATGGACGAGTATCACATTTTCTATTGTTTGCCTAGTTTTAAGATCACATTTTAGGCCACATTTAAGCAGGAATACTGAAATCTCAAAAGGATCAACAAACTTTTAAGCACCGTTGCGTGTCAGTAGCCAGAAGGTTTAGAATTAAATTTGTTGCTTAATTTATAACATCTTATTTTTTGGGGGGGGGGGAATGCAGCATTTTATTTCCTTACAATTTTTACAAGGTGCTCTTGAATAGTATTATTTCCAGGACAACTAATGAATTGGGAAAATCAGAAAAAATAGCACTATATATAAACCTCTAAACAGATAGACTGTATTTCTCTGTCAATGTCTCTGTATGAAAATACCTTGGCAACTGAATAAACAGAAATAGCCCACTGGGGTTGCTTTTCTTCCCCCTTCCCTCCTTCCCTTCCTAGACGATGCCACCCGTGTGCCCATTGGAGAGGCGAAGGGCTACATCAACGCTAGCTACATCCATGTGCCGGTGGGCACCGAGGACCTCTGGTACATCTCCACGCAGGGCCCGCTGCTTTCCACCACCCATGACTTCTGGCAAATGGTCTGGGAGAACAACTCCAACGTCATTGCGATGATCACCAGAGAACAGGAACACGGAGTGTCCAAATGCCACCGATATTGGCCTGAGCCGCCTCACAGTTCTTTGGATTTACTTCGCTTTCAGCTGCAGCTACTCAACTACCAAATCTTGGATTATTTTGTCATTAGAATCATAGAAATGATCCACAAACAGGTAAGGCACCCCAAAGGCAATAAACAGGACCACTGGCAATGCAGCGTTCGGTTTTTTCAATTAATAGCTGGCCAGATTTGTTTATGTCATGGCAGCCAATGATAAGAAACATTTTAGGTGTGAATCTTTTAGAAATATATCTGGCAGCTCAGCTGTAACAAAATTGTGCTCTGCTTTTCAGTGTGTCCCCGAAATGACATTGCTAATAGCAATAGCAGCAGCCCTTAGGCTTATATATACCGTTTCACAGGGCATTGCAGCCCTCTCTAAGCAATTTACAGAGTCAGCCTATGGCCCCCAATCATCTGGGCCCTCATTTAATCCTCCTTGGGAGGATGGAAGGCGGAGTCAATCTTGAGCTGGTCGGGATCGAACTCCTTGCAGTGGGCAGTGAGTTAGCCCTGCAGTACTGCATTCTAACCACTGCGCCACCACGTATGTCCGATTGCAAAAGCGCCTCCTCTTGAGCAAGGGGGCCTTTCCAGCTCGGGGGCTCCCAGGCAGAGGAAAAGGCTGGCCTGCAACCTGGGGGCTTCTCCTAAGCCGGAGGCCTTCGCGCAGAGGCTCCATTGCCCCCTGCCAGAGAAAGCGTCCAGCAGGGCCTGCGTTGAGATCCTTTCTGGCTCTCTGATTCTAGGAATTGCGCCAAGAGTGCCCCTCCACGTGCCCCTGTTTCTTTCTGTTGCAGACCCAGGAAAGGCGGGTTGTGCAGCACCTCCAGTTTACGAACTGGCCAGACCACGGGACTCCCAAATCGTTACAGCACCTGGTCAAATTTGTTCGCTACATGAGGAAAACTCACCAGTCTGGCCCGGTCATTGCTCACTGTAGTGCTGGGATCGGAAGAAGCGGGGTGCTGCTCTGCGTGGACGTTGTGTTGATTTACATAGAGAAGGATTTGTGTGTAAGTCCCAAAGCGAACGTGTTTGTGCTTATCCTGTTGCAAACAAAGAGAAAATTGGAAGAGGGTTCCCTTCTTAAAGCTCCAGCGGCATAAAATGTAACAGGCCTAGAAATGCACAATCTCTGCCATCCTTCAAGTGACCGGCCAGCCCGGCTGCAGCCTTACCAAATGCAAGGGGAAAGGGGGATCTGTTTTACCTTCCAATTTTGTTCCTCCCAGACTAAGCTCCAGATACGCCAGCTCAGCTGTGAACTTGATTGGTCGAGACTGACCAATCCATAGATTTCTCAGCAGATCTTCCCCTGGTGCATAATAAATAAATACTTGGGTGAGAAAAATCCCAGGCAAAGGCGTCTCCCTGCTCTGCCATTCTGCCCTTCCAGTCCCAGGGGCTGTTCCTGCCCTCTGGAAACTATTTTTGCCTGGCTGATATGATTATTTTAAAGGATTCTAAAATAGAAACAGCAAGAGGCACCATTTCATCTGAACCCAACGCCTGCTTCTGGGTCTGAGCTCTGCATTTCTAAAGCATTTAGAACCACTTAGAAGTTGGCTTACTTTCTCAAAGGTGCTTGAATTGCTCTCCCCAAATATCTCTGGGACCATCACCGACCGGGTATCTGGAGATCTGCAAAACCTTTTCCCTGTAACTAAAACATTGCTGCAAATTAGAAATTTCTATGTAATTGTTAATAACAATGAGATGCTCCATGGAATGCCTGTAACAAATAGCCTGTTTCTTTTCTTCATGCTGCAGTTTGACATCAAGCAGATAGTGACTCACATGAGAAACCAGCGCTTTGGAATGATCCAAACCAAGGTGAGGAATGCTGGTTCTTTTTTGCACAAGCCAGGCCAGGTTAAGTATACAAAGTGTGGCCACATTTGCCAGCTCCCAAGTTTGTGCCAGATTGCCAAGGGGAGCTTCAATTCAGGTTCAAGCCATCGGAGTGAATCCCCCCACCCCAGTGGATACAGGACACAAAGCCGGTCTGCTTCACAGCATCAGATCAGGCATGTCCTCCTCCTGCCAGATGTCTGTATTACTTTAGACTTGCTTTTAGCTTTCTGAGATGTCCAAACTTCCATGGGGGGGGGGAGGGCAGGTGAGATGGTGAAGCCCCCCCCCCTCCCGCCTTCTCCCACTTTCTTACTATTCTTGGCACCTCCTACTTTAGAGGTGTGAAGATTCGAACTGGTGACTTCCTTTGGGGCCAGATCAGATTCCCTCTTCTTGCAGCAGGTCTGAACTTCTCTCTCAGCTGCCCCCCACCCCCGTGCTCCTATCTATTGCTTCCCTGCTTAAATGAAGATGCTCCTCCGATGAGCTGCCGAGATGTCATAGCAAGCAAAGCCGCTGCCTGGAGGGAAGAAGGCCAAGAGGTCCATTCCCTCCAAGAAGTTTAGGAGAACAACCTGGGAAGACACAGAGTGAATAACACAGATGTGCGGATACAGAGGAAGATGCTTGTATGGGAGAACAAAAGCACATGTTCAGATACAGACAAGCAGCAAAGTGAAAGTGGACACAGCAGACGGCTGAGTTCTTGTTTATTAGGACACCAGCACCGCATGTCTTCAAAGGGTCCCTTTCTCACTGTTTTGACCACGACAGACACCAAATAACTCTGCTTCAGCAGAGAGACTGCGGTGAAACCTGATAGATTATCTATTTCCTTCAGCCTCTGCTGGGAAAGTAACTGGCTGTTTTCTCCTCCTTTTCACCCAGGAACAGTACGTGTTTTGCTATGAAATAGCTCTTGAAGCTCTGAAGAACATCCAGAGTAGGGATTCCCAGTAAGGGCAGCCTGCAGTTATCCAAGACTTCAGACTCATCTTCTTAACTGCAACTCCGGAAGAGGCGAAGAGAAGCACTGTAAAAACCGGGTTGCATTCCACCTCGGGGCCTGAAAACGCGGACTCTTGAGGCATCCACCCAACACAGGAAAGTCCGTGTAGACAGAGCGCTAGCTGTATAAACAAGGCTGCTTGTGACTGAATTCAGCTCTGCTGGTCTCTCTCGTGGGAAGCCTTGGTGCACCAAACGCAAATACGGTAGTTCCCCTTGGGTCTGAAATGGCAGCTGAACCGCTGGGGGGGGGGGGTGTCTTTAAGGGGCTCCGAGACCACGTGGCCACATGAGGCCTCTTTCTTTTCCACCACCAGAAAAGGGAGCTCCGATTTCACCCTTTAAAACGGGCGAAATCTTCAAGAAAGATAATGAGCTGGGCTTGAATGATAAAAACAAGACTTCTGAAATCCAGAGTGTGGATAAATGTTAGTGTTAGAACAAGTTGCACCAGGATAGAAGGAAACTCAAAAGAAAGCTTAGATAATAATGTTGTTATCTTAACTACAAGATTAAATCATAGGCAATTTTCTTCTAATTTGTTTGAATTCCAAATGGGGGCTTTTAAATACTGTCCTAACCATGTATGCACTAATTTCTTTCCCTTTCTAGCCATGTTTCCAAAATCAATATTTTATTTAGGCATAAAAGAAGAAGTGGAGGAACAAGTTGATTCAGCAACTCTTTCTTTCATGAAAACTTCATGTCTTTCGGTTTCAAAGTTCCTTTCATAAGTTAATACGGTAGCATTTTAAAACTGAAACATTTTTATGAGAATGCTAAAAGTATAATTTCACCCCTTGGAAGTGGTTCTAAATTGGCAGCTGATTAGGGTATGTAGCTAGTAAAAATATTTTATGCCACTCTTCATAAATTAATAGTTCATTCCATATGGCTTTAAATCTTTGAGCAGCAAAATATAACCTGTATACACACATACAATTATTACTGCTTACCTTAGGCATTTCTGAGTCTGCTTTTGCTCACTGGCGTGACAAAGCCTTGTGGTATTATCATACATGAGAACAGTCATACACAAGAAGTAAGATCAGGGTTGTTATCCCCCATTGCAGAGATGGTAGCATTTTCAGAGACAATAAATTGCTTACAAAAAAATAACGTCCCTACTATGGCTGAATAATTTACAATTCTGACATGTTTAGATGTCACTGTAAAAGGCAATCATAAAAGAGTTTTTCCTTTTTCATGACATTCTATGTGATGTGGACATCACAAGATGGAAACATTGAAAGAGTTATCACGTTTCTCAGTTGGTCTCAGGATCACGTCTGTCAATGCAACTATGAAAGGACCCATATTTTCATTGGTGGGAAATAAAGTATGATTTGTCTTTAGGTGATTATTGTAACTTGAGTTGATGCTGTAACCTTTAAAATGTTACTGTTTGGTTGTGATGTGTTTTCCTTCTGTATTATGTAAGCATGTTTTATGTTTTTTTGATGCAACATGTTTTTTCCCCGATTTAAAGAATTTCATCTTATTGTGCTAGATTTGAATTAATATAATACTTAAAACTGTATAATGAATGAATATACTTTAATTACTGACTTTGGCCAGTCAGCAAATACAATAAACCCCAAACTGAAGCCTTACTCTTAAATCAATGAAATTAATTAAATATAGTCAGGATAATTACAGTGACAGAGATTGGGCTTTGTCTTAAGCTCAATTTTTTTTAAAAGACCCAAACCCTTGCAACCATTTGCAGGTAGTCCTTGCTTGCACTTAAGGACCACGACTGGGACTGGAATCTTAGTTCTTGAATGAAGTGGTTGTGAAACAGATTTCCTCGGAAAAGGCTCCCCTAACTGTAACCTTTGTGGAGCAGTACCACATTGAAATATTTTTTCCTATTCCATTCAGTCATGTCTGACCCTGAGAGGCTGCCTGGAGAAGCCCCTGCTGTTTTCTTGGCAAGGTTTTCCAGGAGTGGTTTGCCATTGTCTCCTTCCTAGGGCTGAGAGTGAGTGACTGGCCCAAGGTGGCATAGTGCCCAAGGCGGGACTCGGACTGACCGTCTCCCATTTTCTAGCCTGAATCACTACACCAAATTGGATCTCCTCACCTGATTAGATAGTCATTAATCATTTTGTTGGTGAAAGCAATTTACACATTTTCAAGTTCTCAGCAACATTACAAGCCAGCAGCAGATGTCACTGTTTCCTTGTGTACCGTTTTATCTGTGGTTGACCTACAGCCAAGTGTGTAACTTCCCTGAGCATCATTGACCCCAAGTAGGATATGGGCACTTTTTATTCAGAAGAAGGAAAAAGAAATCCTTCCTGTTTACGCATTTTAATATGAGAGGGCACAGAAAGTCTTTGGCAGCCCAATCCCCACCCCCGGTTCTCAACTCCTGCATTTCAGGACTCTTGGCCGTCCCCCAAGAATTGGGGTCCTTTGACTGTGATTCAGAAGCCATTCAGCATCGAGGGAGGGAGGGGGAAAAGTGGCTTCAAAGGACCTGGGTCTTAATCCATCAATCGATCAGCATCAACCATCTGGTTCCCCCTCTGTGTATTTGTGGAAGCACAGGAGCAACTCCAACAATATTTTCTTCAATATATTTATCTCCTCTTGAAGATTCAGCACCTCTCCATACTCTGGCCATCAGATATCTTTAGAAAAGCATGCCCCTTCTCCCAGAATTATAGAAAAAAAAGGACAAAAATAGTCCTGCAGAATATATATGGCATCTTATTTCAAAAAGGATAATTATCCGAGACAACGTTTAGATATTTCTTAGTGCTTCAAAAGATTTTATTCTGAAATAACTATCTGTGAAAATCTATTAGGATCTCTGCTGTGTTCACAAACAGGAACTCTACAGAGATATTAAATAGCTTGCACATACAGTTAATTTCTCTCTCCCCCCCCTCTCTCTCTTGCTCGCTCACGCTCTTCCTCCCTCCCTCCCTCCCTCCCCAAACATACTTCATATTGCTTAACCACCCATCTTCCTATGCTGAAACCACAAGATTCACACTCCCCCTCCCTCCCTCCCCCTGTCCAAATGCTGAAAAGAATCTTAACAATTTCAGAGTGCCCCGCATTAAACAGGGCCAAAGAGCCTCCCTGTCCAACTGCAGCAGGCGAGCCCATTCGTCTTGGTGCAATTTTAGTCTTGTCTGGAACCAGGAACCCCCAGTTATTTGCATTCAGTCCAGTATCTTGAAGCATGTCAAATATGTGACAAAAATATTCCAGCATTCTGGGAGGCGGGACAAATTTCGCACTTGGGTTTGTGGCCACCAACGCCCTTCAGTTCTAAACATACACAGGGAACTGCTCAGGGTCCCCCTAATTGCCAGATGGGCAGCACATTTGATAAATACATCAATAAACAAGTTGTAAAAAAAGACGAAAGATTTATATGATCTGAAGAGAAACCAGAGTTGCAAATAGAATACATGGTTACTTTCAGAGACACTATATAAGAAATGGTTTATAAGCAGTATGGGAAAAAGTGAAAGAAAAGCACTATATGGAAGTACCTATGTGGCTTTCAACGGTGGAAGCTCTAACACACCCAAATATTAATAGTATGAAAAAGGTTATTAGATACAAAGATATTCTAACAGCACAGGGACAACTAAAACAGAAGAAAGAATTAGAAGAGCAAGGGATTGATATAGGATGGTTGAAACAAAAGCAAATAGAAACAAGATATGAGAAGGAGGTAAAGAGTATGGTTTTAATATGGAAAATTCAGAATTAGATAAGATACTCATGGGAACGGATAAAAAAATGATTTAAAAATTGTATAGTTATCTACTCAGAATAAATTTAGAGGAAGAGATTAAAGAAACAATGAAAAGATTGGCAAATTTTTTTGGATATATAATAGAACTAGAAAAATGGCAACAACTATGGGAAAGGAACTATAAATTGACAATGATGACAGCATACGAAGAGAATTTGTATAAAATGTTTTATAGATGGCACATGCCACCTGAAAGCAAAAGTGTTTAAGGCTAAATCAGCTAAATGTTGGAAATGTCATCAATTGCCAGGATCATATTATCATATGTGGTAGATGTGCAAGGATGCAAAAAGCTATTGGTTAAAATACAAACATGGTTAGAGAAAATGATACATCAACCCGTAGAGTTTAAGCCAGAGGTTTTCTTATTGAGTATTCTAACAGAGAAATATTTGATTGTACAGATAATAACATCAGCTAGAATTGTATCTGGACAAAATTGAAAAGCAGATAAAATCCCATCGGAATGGGAGATAATAAAGAAGATATTAGATTGCGCAGAAATGAATAGATTAACATTGAGAATAAAGGACAAAGAGGAATCAGTGTACTACAGAACATGGGGGCGATTTTATGATTGGCTTGAAAAAAGATATAAATAGAGAAAGGAACAAAATATGAAATAAATAACTCAGATGACACATTATTAAATTAGGGGGAGGGGAAATAAGAAAACATTAAAGTGTAAATATACAAGCCGAAAAATGACATAAGTGAAACTAATATTAGAAATAAAATGTAAACAGAGAAAATTATTTATATGAAAATATAAAGCTTGGATTACTGAAACACGACCTCGAGAACCCATCAGAGAAAATAAGTAAGGGCAACAACGGAAAGGAGATGAGGAGGGAAAAGAAGAAAGGGTAAAGCAGAGAAAGTAAAGGTGGGAAATTAAGAGTAGGAGAGAGGGTAAGAAAGAGGAGAAGGGAGGAGGAGAGGGGAAAGGGAGGAGAAGAAGAAGGGAGGAAGAAGAGGAGGAAAGAAGAAGGCAGAAGGAAGGTTGAGAAGGAGTAAGGTTGTTGCAAAATAAGATGGAGGCACGGGGTGGCAAAAAAGTAATCCAAACTGTAATACATACATGCATGCATGCATACATATTACAGTTTGGATTACTTTCTTGCCACCCCGTGCCTCCATCTTATTTTGCACATATGTGTGTGTGTGTGTGTGTTTGTGTGTGTGTATGGAAAAATGAGTATAGAGATTAATGATGAATAGATAAATGCTAAATAGCAATTATAAGAATGTATATCTATGAATGAATTTGAAAGGGAAAACAAAAATCTATTTGCTTAAAAAAATGAAAAAAATAACAATAAATAATTAAATAAATACGTTGTGTGGGTGGGAATAGCCTTTACAATCGCCCAGTTGAGCATCTGAAGACGAGAAATAATTAACTTTAACTTAGACCTAGAACTTGGAGTTAAAAATGGCTTGCCTTGAACTCAGCTGGAGACGATGCTGGTGACGTCATTGGGGGTGAGGGGATGCTATGCACGTCCTCATACCTGATTTGGGTCGTGACCTGGTGACACCTGCATCCCCTGGGCTTTCTTTGCATTGGTGATGTCACTGGTTAAAGAGAGAAGCCGCTGCTAAAGTTGCCCTGTGCTGTCCCTGAGGCTGCCAGCGCTGAGGCAGTGCAGAAATGTGCCACCATCTGTTCTTTGCTTTCTTCTATTTGTCACTTCTTGACATTAACGCAAAGAGATGCCCGGCCCAGGGAGCACACCGTGCCTTTCCCTGTCACAGCACCTGGGGAGACAGTTCTTGCCAGACAATATTAAATTTCTTCTCACCCAGTCAGCTGTGCTCATTTCAGCATAAAACTCTCGGGTGAGGGCTTGGAAGGAGCTGTTGAAAACAAGGGCTCCGTCAAATAAGTCCTGATTCTGTCATTTTGACTCACATGTGGCTTTTCGTGGCTTCTCACTGAATGTCAAGTCACTTCATTCTAAAATGAACAGATGCGTTAACAGGCAGGCTAGGAAGCGGCCCTCCTCACTTAGATCATGGCACTGCCACTGTCTCAGTGTTGCCTGCTTTGAAGCGGCCTCAGCAGCCGTCAGGGAGAGGGCCCGTCCTGCTGCTTGAAGTCGGCCGAAGAGGAGGCAGGGCCCCTCCGAGAGAACCCAGGAAGACCCCCTTTCTCCCAGCCAAGGATACGGCACTGCAGGACTGCCTTCCTCCTGCCCGCCTCCCTCCTGCCGCTCCACTCCTTGATTCTCCCTGGAGTGAGAGAGACAAGGCTGGTTATGGCACAGCATTTGGCCCTCTCGGGTTAAGGTCCACATGGGCTCTTTTCAGCTCTGAACTGTGAGACTGGGCAATAGAGACGTTGTCAGAATATAGAAGGAGCGCTTTAAACAACAACAAAAAAAGGCATTTTGAGGAGAGGCGAGTCTTACGCAGAAGCAGAAGCGAAGTGGATTCATCTCAGTCTCCAACTCCTTCTGCTATTTACCAGCAGCATCTCCATCTTTGGATTTCCCCTCCGCTCATGCCCAGCCCTCTAGCCCCTTCAGCTGCTTCTGGGGAGTCAGGTGGTTGGAGAGAGGTTGTTCCCAGAGGTCAATTCTGAATGACTCCGCCCTACAGTTTCTGGTAGAGGTGAAATACCTTTGGGGACAAAGATATGAATTTGAAAGACATCAAAAGATGATAGGAACAAAGAACTCGAAAGCAGACTAGTCTGTTACTACACCAAACATTCTTAATAGCTTTTCCCCCCACCCAATCAATTTACTCATCAGAGATCTTGAGATCCTGTTTGTGCCAATCCAGTTCTAGTATCAGTGGAGTGAAATTGACAATGGGTCAAGCACCTGCATTGTTTGGAGTCTTCCGGCACCATCTTCTGTGTGCCTCCGAGCTGAAGGAAGGACTAGAATCCCTGCACAGCTAGGACTCCTGGCCCATCGCAGCCAAGTGGTCCCAAAAGATACTGAGATACTCCACGATGCTGAAAGCAATAAGAATCTGGGTGGTTGAACAGGATCAGATTCCCCATCATCTATTTGCTGGAATGAATCACCTACCTTAATGATTAAAGCAGTCCAAAAAAGTAAAGAATTTATTGAAATAGGTCCAGGCAATCAGTTATTCAAATGTAGCTGAATAAGCCAACATTTTCACGTCGTAAGTCACTGTTGCTGTTGCCGTTGTAACTTCAAGCAGTCACTAAACAAACCGCTGTAAGTTGAGGACTACCTGTAACCTCACCTTCCTCTGAATTTCCACAGCCTCCATGGAAGGAAGGCCGCCGTCTTCTGAGCGGTCCTCCTCTTTCTGTCTCAAAAGGGGAGAAGCCCCCTTCCTTTCTCAAGGCAAGGCTGCTGTTGACTCCAAAACTGGGCCTTAGCTTGGTGTCAAAGCTGAGGGATCACCAGACACAAGGTGTGATACAAGAATATACCTTTTTTATTTTTTAGTATGTAAGATGTAAGAAGCCTGGCTTTGAAAGCTGCCAGGGCCCTGATTACAGTTTTACAGCCATTCTTATGGTCAAGGGTGGGTCATATTCACCACTCCCCCCACAAAAAAAATGCAGGCATAACATATAATATTGATTGGTTTCCTGTATTGCAGCCCCCCTCAAGCTAAATGTCACGTCACCTGTCGCTCACCCCAGGTCACCAGTATCTTGCCAAGTTTCTAGTTTCATGTTCCAGCTAGGTGGCTTTGGGGCTTTTCTTATAAGCGAGCTATTCTTGTTTCCCATATCCTGGCTTAGTGGTTTCTGACAGGTAAGTTGCTTGCTTCTGCCTCTCTGTGCAGCCCTCCCATCCCCCCCACCCCCCCACAGCCCTCCCCCCATGCTATTAGCAACAGTTAGCACGCCTGTATTGCAGAAGAGCAAAATGAAATAAAGCTGTTTCATTGTTCGTTTTAAGGCAAAGAAATGAAGAGGAAATGTTTTTCAGAATTCATATTCCTCACTCTCATGTCCACGACAGCCACACCTGGAGCCTATCTCCATGCCCGACCCTTCCTCTGATCCCCAGGGCCTCATCTGTACATCCATCCTGTCGCCTGGACCTTCATTGCCTATATCTTAAGGGTTAACAAATTCCCTGTATTGTAAGATGTAACAGCCCTCCCCAGCCCCCCCCCCTCACAATTAGCTGTCCTCAGGTCCCGTACAGGATGCAATATTTGTGAGTACATAATATATATTCACACAGGGCTGGTATCTGCAAAAATATCCCTTATAACTAGATAATTTAAATAATTTGTTGCGAGCAGCTGCATCCAGTTTCTGAAGCTGGGGCTCTGATGAAACTATCCTCCACATTAAGGGCACTCAGATGCTAATTGAGGGAAGCGTGTTCCTCCAAAGCGGGATCATTTGTCTTCATCATCTCTGACCATCCTTGAGTGGCCTGACAGGAACCTCTGTTTGGAAGATAATAGGAACCACGATTACTGGGAGGGAATCTAATGCCTCCTCAGTCTTTGGGAGCAATTTGTATTCATTAATGTTCTCGCAGATTAACTCTCCCTGATTAATATACCAGCGTGATGGGCACCAGGGCTGTCCTGCTTGAGCTGCTTTGATAAATCAGCTCTGACTGTCATCAGAGGCTAATAGAACGTAAGCCTCCCGTCGGGCGTCTGGGGTCCTTTCCAATGTTCCTTTCGTGTTCCTTCCCGACGGCTGCCTGGAGCAGGTCAGGGAAGAAGCTTCTTCAGGCTGTCAGCAAAACCAATTCATCGCTCTCCTTCCAACCGGTGGGATGAGGTGCCCACCGCCCGTGAATTAGGTAGAAGGAAAGTTTGGTTTTCTCTTCTTCAAATTCACAGTGGTGGGTTTCAAAATTTTTTAGAACCTCTTCTGTAGGTGTGGCCTGCTTTGTGGGAGTGGCTTACCAGCCATGTGACTGGGTGGGAGTGGCTTGCTGGCCATGTGACTGGGTGGGCATGACCAACTTGTAAAATGTGGTGAAATTCACTTAACAACTCTCTTGCTTAGCAACCAAAAAGTTGGCTCAGAAACTCTGGCATTTGAAGCACGGAAGTCTTAAAGCTGTCAAGTTACAAGACCCTTGCACCCCTAACCCTTTAGAGAAAAAAACCTCAGGGGTGTTCAAACTTGACAGCTTTAAGACTTGTGGACTTCAACTCCCAGAATTCCTCCTCTCACTCTTCATCTTGATGATGTGTGGACGGGCGGGGGGAGGGAGGGAGCTGGGACCGGTTCTAAACGACACTGTAGATTTGTGGAACCTCTTCTATAGAAGAGGTTAGAACTGGCAGGAACCCAGCCCTGGTGTACCAGAAATCAGGCCCAGAGGCCAACAGGTGGCCTGAAGGAGCCCATTGCACAAAAATGTGCAAACGTCAGAGGACGAGTTGCTCTTCTACAGATGTTCAAATGAGTGGGAAGCTTTTGAGAAAGAAATGGCACCCTCTTAAAACATTTAATGTAATTTTTATAATAGTTTATTTCTATTCATTATCAAACTTCTATGGCACCCTTCTCACCAAGCATATTGTTTTACAAAATGGAAGGTATAGTAGTGCATGTTGTTTTTAATTTTAGGTGCTAAACAGTTATATCAACTTGAATTATGGGGGGGAGAAAGCAATGTGTTGCTATTTGTTTAAACCAAAATAACTATAATTTACAGTTTCATAAATTACACTTTTGGGTCTGGTGGACGTTTCAGTCCAACTCAGAGAATAAATCAAAGGAAGGAGCAACATCTGTGGGCATGGATTGTCCCCCTGTGTCTAATGGACCGTATTAACCTTGTGAAATAAAAAATCAATATCTCTCCCATACCTAGAGCTAGAGAAACCAATCAATAGGTTTCCTGTCCCCCGTCATCTCTTTTGGGTTTAGTTAAGGTTAACACTGAGTGCTGACAGCTCCTCTGGCACCCACCCACCCACCCCTGGATGGGATATCGAGGGCCACTGGGGGTTCTCCCCTCTGCTGCTTGGGGAGGGTCCAAGCCCAGGGGAGCAGAGGAATATGGGGGGCGGGTGAGCCAAGGAAGGGCCAACACACATCCTCCCCACAAATCAACTTTGGCTTGATCTGGTTACATCCTCTGGTCCAGGGGTGGGGGTGGGGGGCAACTACAATGTGATAGCAGTTGAAGGACGGAGGATAAGGGTTACCGTTGTTTGCCTCTGTCCTGGTTTTGCCCAGAAAGTTTTTTTTTCTTTTTAACATTCAGGTTTTACATGGTTTGTCATGGAAACATCCGCCACACATGGAAGGCCAGCCTCAGAAAAGACTCAAGCTGTCTTGAGCACAAAGGTTTCACAGGCGTAATTGACCAAGGAGACTTTTTCAGTTTGGAGAAGCCACAAGAACAGCATCCTTCCTCAAAGCATTTGTGTGTCCCGGGGTCCCACGCCAAGGACCCCCATGCAATGCTGCCTGTGCTTGTGCAAAAGGGGCCCCACGGCACGGTGCAGAATGGGGAGATATTTGGAAGGTCATCAGTATTTCAGCTCAGATTGTTGCTGGTGTGGAAAACTGTCATTGTGTTAACTGCCTTGGCATACACACACACAGCACTGATTAACGAAGGAAGACTGAAAAGACAGCTTAAAGCCTTCTGTGCAAAAGCAATTGCAGTGGGAAGATAATGGGGGAAATTTCGGATATTTACATAACGATGGGATTGTTGCCCCATGTAACAGAAAAGATAGAAATCCTCAACCTGGATGACGTGTACATGAAAGCTAATCAAATTGAATTTTTTTTCTCCATTCTTATTTTGGTTTTGCCTGGTGTGGGAACCAAGAAAACAGTCTACCACATGCCTTCCCCAAAGAATCTTAAAATATGTATTGTTGCTGGCAAGGAAATGATAAAGGAACATAATTAGGCAATGATGACCCCAAAACAAACATAGATTCTTTCCTGGATGCCATGAGCCATCTGTGCTTGCCTGATGTTTATAGAATCTTCATTAGTGAAGAGCCTCCATAGATAAGAGGCTCAACTGGAACATCAATGGTTGAGATAAGGGCAAGGGGACAACCAATCTGAGGATCCACAAATGGCTGGGGGGGGGGGGAACACACAGCAGAAACCCAGCTTTAGAAAGGGACAGGCCTTTTTTTAAAAAAATTCACAGCATGTTCTTCAGACTTCATCAGACAAAACTTTGCTATTCTGGATCATTTGTTGTCCCCTAGCCTTGGAAATTCAACAAGATGTTATATTTTGGTGCCTGGACTCTTCTGTACATCATCCTCATTGTCCTACAAAGTGGAACCTTCATGGGAAACCAGCACAGCTTACCCACAAAGGAGAATTCTCACAAATCTTCTGGTGAACCTGGAAATACGGAGGGAGAGGCCTATTTCAACTTTAAGGCTTTTCTGGAGAACCTGAAAGCTGATTTTTTAAGGAACTTGAACTTATCAGCGATACCTTCACAAGAAAAGATCAAAGAGGAACCACCCCAGTTTATGATTGATTTATATAACAGATACACCCAGGACAAGTCCTCCAGCCCCATTGCCAACATTGTGCGCAGCTTCAGACCTGAAGGTATGAGTAGTTTTCGATGGGTAAGATATAAAACGATTGAAAGCACTGATAAATTACCAATGTAATTTGCATCAGTTTCTCAGGCGAATGTTAGTACTTGCAGGTAGATGGTTCTGCTAAAGCATGCAGTGTGGCTGGGAATAACCTCTGGGTGTTCTAGAAACTCTGGAGTCACGAACATTTGCCAGTGGTGCGTGCGTGTGTGGTCCCGAAATCCAAAGAAAGCCATCGCTATTTCATTTCCTCCTGAGCTGCATGTTCTCCTGAGCCAAAACTGTCTGGCTTTGATAACTGCCCAATGTTTCAGGATTTTTCTAATTAATAGGGTTGAACTATAGATCAATCTTGGCTATCAGCTGCATCCTTTTGCAATATTGCTAGGCGGAGTAAAAAGCTTTCAGCTTTGCTCCCGGAGAAAGAGGTCTTTAAGTACTTAATTTCTTAATAAAAACAAAAGCAAGAACAGATGTTAGGATCCTACTGTTTGGTTGCAATTGCTATTTCAGAGGAGATTCAGAAACAGATCAATTGACCTAAAACTGAGGACAAAGCAGGGTTTGAGAGCATCGTCACCAAAAGTTGATCAACATGGAACTCTTCTGAAAGGCATTATATTATTAACTGATCAATTAACATAGAACCATCCAAGTGTTACAGGTGGTTTAAAAATGTAATAAACATGTAAGTAAGATTATATGGAAGGGGAAAAGATGGGCAAATCTCCCATTCCCCCTTAGATAATGCCTCCTCTCTCTATCCCACCAATTCAAAGTTACAGATAAAATATTGAACACATCATCAACAAAAATACAAAACCCAACATTCACACGTTTAGGCAAAGAGACCAACTAATGCTTCCAATCTCTTTTGAAAAACATAGATTTGGAGCCCATATAAAGTTCTAAAGTCTCTAAGAAGCCTTTAAGATGGTTTTTTTTAAAAATAAAAGTCTACCCAGTATAATCTTGTCCCTTTTGACAATAGCAGATTTTTAGGCTGATAACTTTCCCAATTGATACTAATTGTTTAAACCCAAACCATGCAAATTGCCCATTCTTTGAATTTCCCCTAATCTCTTTTTAGAGAGGGCCAGTGTGGCGAAATGCTTCGTGTTGGGTTAGAACCAAGGAAAGCCTGGCCTGAGGGCCCCTCAGTCATGGTAGCCCATTCAGTGACTTTCTGACAGGCAGAATCTGTCAACTCAACCCTCTCCACAAAGTTCCTGTCATTAGAACAATAGAGCTTTAATTACTTTAATTTATTTTTATTTATTTGGAAAACATTGTCAGTTTCTGAGGACGTCTGATTTTTCATTGTGCAAAACTCCTTTCCCTGCAATTTCTAGATGTTTTTAAGCCGGAGGGCAGCCAGACTCCCCTGGCACTTCCTTCTCCTATTTTCCCCGCCACAGCCACTCTGTGGGGTGAGTTGTGCTAAAAGGGAAGGCTAGACCAAAATCACCAAATCAACTTCCATACCTAGACACTGACTCCCAGTTGCTAGTCCAGCTCCTTAACCTCTATGTCAGGTGGGTTTTTCTTTTACATATAGAAATTTTTAAACATATTTTTCATCAACAATACTTTATTTAATTTATTTATTCAATTTCTGTAGTCACCCATTTCAATCAATGATTCCAGCCAGTTTACAATATGCGGGAAGATATGTCCATTTCCCCATATTTCTAATAGTACCTTTTACTTATATAAGCATAATTTAATTCCTTTACTTTGTTTCATATTAGCATTTTAGTAATACTGGTAATGAAGTATTGAAGGTTCAGCATTGGATGTACTAATATTCAGGTTGAAATTCCTTTCTGGCTAGAAAAAGTCAATCATCATTATAAGAGTGTTTATCATTTTCTCCATCAGATATTTCTTCTCTGTCTTCACTGGAAATAAATCAGAAATATATCTTGCTCTTCAACGTTTCCATCCCATGCCATGAAGAAGTAACTAAAGCTGAACTGAGGATCCACATTGCATGTCAGAAAGAGGCTGAGTGTTTTCCGAGTGTTCATGGGAATGTAGTAATCTATGATATGCATGAAGGAGATAACTGGGAGGAAGCAGAAGGCGTAAGGAACTTCCTTGCCTCCAGAGAAATCCAGGGATGTGGCTGGGTGACATTTGATGTGTCCAGCACTGTGAAAAAATGGGTCAAGACAGAAAAGACCAGGACTGTCAACCGGTTGGAGACCGCCGTGAAGAGCTACGATCCAAGTGGTTTCAACTGTGAGCATCTGAACATCAGCGTGGCTCCTGACTCAAACCATCTGCCTTCCCTGATAGTGTTTTCTAATGATCACGGCAAAAGAGTCAAAGCAAACCACGCAGAACTTCAGGAAATGGTGGCCCATGAACAGGAGGATGTGCTGAAGAGTTTAGTGAAGGGCCACGCTGCCCACAGGCGGAATTCTTGGCCTGTCCACGGGACCCGTCACTCCCTGTCCAGAAGCAAACGAAGTATTGAGCTCAACCATTGCCGGAAAACAGCCCTCCATGTGAATTTTAAAGAAATCGGCTGGAACTGGATCATTGCTCCTCCAGATTATGAGGCATTTCAGTGTAAAGGGGGTTGCTTCTACCCTCTGACTGACAATGTCACCCCAACCAAGCATGCGATTGTCCAGACCTTGGTCCACTACAAAAACCCCAAGAAAGCTGTCAAGGCCTGTTGTGTTCCCACGAAGCTGGAAGCCATCTCCATGCTTTATAAAGATGAGGCTGGAACCCCCACCCTGAAATACGAATACGAAGGGATGAAAGTAGCAGAATGTGGCTGCCGGTAGTATGGGAGGACGTCTCATTCACTTTAAACATGAAGTTGTGAGTGCAGCCCTTCTTCTTTGAATTTCTCATAGAATGGCACTTGTTGTAAATCAGTGACTAAGAATGGAATCATTAATTTCTAGACTGAATCTCCGGCGCATAGATCTTTCTCTCCCTGCAATATTTCTTTTATATACTTACTGTATATTTTTAGGAAGATATCATTAAAAAACTCTGCCTGTGCTCATCAACTGTACTGTAAATATTTGTGGGGACATTGACTGCAGGAGCTATTTCCAGAAGATGAACCACTCATCACAGTAGATCTAGTGGCAGGAAGTTTTTTGACTATTGTGCCAATACTGCATATGTTTACAGAACTGTAATTTCTTCTCCAACCCCCAAAGAGAGGGAGTGTTTTTTTCACATTTCCATCATAGAAAAAATATGTAGAAGGAAAGCATTATGAAATACTTTTCTAGCAGTGTAACTATTTTCCAAGCAGTGAAAAAATATTTTAGAAATGATATTGAAATCTGAATACTATAAAGATAACTAAAGTATAATATGTAAACAGCTTTGGTACATGAAATGCACTCTGGGACCTTCCTTTATCCCAAAGTGAGTCCGACATGTTGCCTTTATTTTACTGTAAAACCCATCATAGACTTGGTGGGACTGGCGTCTGTGACATTCCCTACCCTCACCCACCTGCCATAGAAAGGACACTAGAACAGGGGTGGGTTCCAGCTTCTTTTACTGCCGGGTTGCTCAGGGAGATGCTTCAGGCGTGCGCACACTTGATGCGTGCTATGCGCACATGCACAGAAGGGGAAAAATGCTTCTGCACATGTGCAGAAGCAAAGAACCGGTTCGGGTACTTGCACGACCGAGTTACTACGTACTCGGCCGAACAGGTCCGAACTGGTAGAAACCCACTTCTGCATTAGGTAGAAAAGAAGGAAGTTAGGACAGGACTGCAAACAAGTTGTTGTTTCACAGAGGAAACCTTCTCTAGATTGTGGGATTTAGCACTCAAAGTGTCATAATGTTCAACTATACATTCTGGTTGGGTCAAAAAGATGCAAAGGATAGGAGTAACCAGGCCTCAAAGATTCCAAGGCCGGGTAAGAGGAACCCAACATTTAACGTCCCTAATATAATGCAATAAAGAAATGAATAAAAATGAGCAATGAAATAGCACTAAATGACTCTTTTGGAGAAAGGGCTATTCCATTGTCACAAGGAGAGAAATAATGGGAAGCTTTATGAATTTATGAAATGTGATCCTGTCACATTTCACCTAAAACACGAGCAGTTCTAAAACAAACATTAAAGAACCAGCCCCAAATGTGCATGTTAACTGAGCGATTCCCTCCACAGAAATGTTTTTGTGGCCTCCAGATATAAAAGAGAAGTCCTATAAACTCTGTTGGAAAACCTGGCCATCAAATTATTCTGCTCTGCCGAGACAAGTACTGAAGGCAGCAATTCCACCCCGTGGATCACTCTCCAACCACACAGGAGCCCAGCCATCCCATGGAAAGGGGCTTGGGGGGCTGGGATTTAAAGAACAGATATTTGAAAGCCCAAATTGTCAGTGGGGCCAATCTATGTTGGCCCCAACATGCTGCTAGAAGACACAGCGCCATAATGGGCTGCAAAAACCCTGCCAATCACTTTGTGACAAAACCGAGATATTTGCGTTCGGCATTTCTTTGCTGCTATCTAGTGGTCACCTGGAGTTTTGCAGGTCAGGTAATCCTAGAAGGAATTTCCATCTCAGCTCTTTCTTGCCGAGAGCCGAGGTGGCGCAGTGGTTAGGGTGCAGTACTGCAGGCCACTTCAGCTGACTGCTATCTGCAGTTCGGTTGTTCTAATCTCACGGGCTCAAAGGTCGACTCAGCCTTCCATCCTTCCGAGGTGGGTGAAATGAGGACCCAGACTGTGGGGCCAATATATGCTGACTCTGTAAACCACTTAGAGAGGGCCGAAAGCCCTATGAAGCGGTATATAAGTCTAACTGCTATTGCTGTTGCTATTGCCGGTGCTTTCCTTTGACCAAGCAGCCAGTATCTTCTTTCCAGTTCTCTTATCCATCTGGCTTCTATTTTTATCTCTTGATGAGACCTGCTTGAGTGATCACATACAGAACTACATGACTTTTGCAGAGGGATGGAATCCTTTATCTCTATTCTCCACAAAGCCTTGACCTTCTGAATATTCTGAGCCTTTCCATGGCTCATCCGTTAAAGTGCCTTGAGAGGCCCTCATGAGAGGCCCGTTTACCAATAAAGGAGAATAACTGTAGCTCAGGGTTGAAATGAGGGGTCCTTGATGCCCTCCGAGCTTGGCTTTGTGGGAAGTTATCATCCAGCCCTCTCCCAGAAAAATGAAATATCCTAGGAAATATTGAAAAGGCAGAATATTTCTCTGGATGTGAAAAGAAAGAAACAGTTTTAAAAGACAGAATAGCTCCCTTTAGCTTCCTGCCCATCCCCACTGGGCCATTGAGAAGGCCAGGCTAGTCCCTTTTACATAATAAAGACTTCTCCACTGCAGCTGCAGAGGGAAGGAATGTTGGAACTTTACTCAACAGACCACATGGCATCTGAGAACTCATCGACACTCATGGATTCCAAACACAGCCTAGAGAGTAGCCCCTGCATGGCCCCATGGGAGTCTGACAACCAATCAGAATACATTTCTTACACAGGAACAGGAAACAGAGAGGTGGGACTGAACAGGTTATAAAAAGCCTAGCAAGCCCCTCCTTCAGCCCTTCTCTTCTTCTCCACCAACATTGAAGCATGTGATCACCTTTTCTGTTTAGGATTCAAGCCATGTGGCCCTGTCCACCATTAAAACCATCTTTCCAAGCAGCCTCCATGTCTCCAGTGTCTTTTCCCCACCACTTGGAGCCGAACCCAAAAGGACATTTCTTTCATCAGCTTGTTTCCTTGCAGACGTTTCATGACCCAAACTGGGCAACATCATCGGTGCGAGAGAGCTGACAGCCTTGCATGCTGATATTCCCTAGCGGGCAAATGAAACGTTGGGAAGGAAACTGGCCAGGTGGCTCCCAGAGAGCACCACGGAGCCTTCGGGCCCATTTACTTCCCCTTTTTTCCTGCTCACTGAAAGGTAGGGAATGTGTTGATCAGTGGAAACAGCAGGGCTGGGGAGACTCAGATGCTTACTTTATTTATTAATTTCCATTTTAATTGATACCCTGCCTTTCCATCCCCATGATGCTTTGGGCTTCCTATAGTCAAGAAAATATAAAATAATAAAAAGAAGTTCAAAACTTAAACATGTCACATATTTATATTAATATATAATATAAATCTTGAAATCCCTATTAGCCAATACAGGAGCCCTAGTGAAATGGGTCCAAATAATCAATAACTTCTGGGATGCGCCAGGATTGAGCATAAATCTGGAATTTAGAGCCCCCGACCTTTTCCATTACTTTAGCCTCAAAGGCTCCGCTTGAGGCCAGGCTGCAGTTTTTCAGCTCCTCCGTCTCAAGAGAAATCTCCAGGGTCCCTTTCACGTGGTGGGGAAAAGGTGATATTCCCTCCATATCTCTTGCCCACATCACTGGGAAGAATCCAAAGCAGCACATCAAAATTACGTTCATATTAAATGTGGAGATTTGCGCTTCCCTCGGCTGCTTTCGTCTGTTTTCTTGGGTTGAAAATATTGTTTGTAGCGACAATTCTGACCACCTGTAGTTCTATAACTCTTCTATCCTGAACCTTCACTTCCTGTTTTGAAAAAGGGATCAATTATTCAACCTATTTTTTTAATTTTAGAAGTAAATTTTAAACTTACTCAAAAATAATTGAGAATAATCATGGAAAATTTGTATTTAAAAATCAGCATTCCTCAATAATCAAACTTTTTTATGGCCATAAATAAAATACAATTAAAAAGACACCCACACACAAACACACAATATATATATATATATATATCTTAATAATTATAAAAAAGTAAAATAAAAAAAAAATGAATAGAGTTCTTCAATCACCAGGAAAGACCTGTGGCTGCACACAACTGAGCAACGCAGCAGAATCTTTCCAGAAGAATCTCTCTAGGTTTAGGTGTATTAGATTCATATGCCGCCCTTCTCCCAAGGACTCAGGGCGGCTGCCAGGAACATCTTCTTCACATGAGGATCAAAAAGCCCCCCCCCACCCCCAGGATTCCCCACGGAGGAAACGACCTTCCTTCACAAAGGTGCATGCATGGATCCCGTTGACTGAGGATTTCCTGCATAGCTGATCATCATTCCTTTTAACCATAAACTGCCTGAAAAGGCCAAGGACTAAGTATTGCAATATAGCCCACTTGACCCCTCTGGCCAGCCAGTCGAGAGCAGCTGCTTAAGCCGGTTGTGTATCCGCTGAACTGCCAAACCATCCAGCCCACACTTAACTAACCGGGGGGCCCTTTGTCCGATGCCTGGCTAAGTTGGAGGTAACATCCACAGTCTTCCCACAGCCTATTAAGAAAGTCAGTCAAAAAAATGAAATAAGCTTTGTCCGACGACGAACCTTATTTCTGTTTTTAGACATGCTCTTGACAAATCTATGCTGACTGCTGATAATTATTGCACGATTTTCAATGTGCTTACTCCAGATACCTAAAGAAGTATTGCTAAGAAGACCGAGGGGAATCAGGGGCAACTATTTATGAAATTTCCAAGTACAAATAATGTAGCTTACAACACAGTTGCCCTTCCCTCCACACACTTTCTGCTGTAACCAAAGACAAGGGAATTTGGCTTTGCCCACTGACTCACTTCAGCAGCCGCAGCAGGTGGGGGCTGCTTTTCAAGCTGGGTGGAATGGCTGAGGTGGGTGAACTCCCGCTGGGCTCCTGTGCTTGGGGTAAGTGTTTCATGGTTAACTGGGGCCATGTGATCAGCAGAGGAAGGGATGGTTTGATTTTCTCTCTCTTAGGTTGCAGACAAAGACTTCCTTGTGCCGTCAAATCTCCCTAAAAGCAAATCACATTCCTGCACCCACCTAGGGGTAATTCTGGCCAGAATTACTGTGATTCTTTCTTTCTATCTCTTCCTATCACTAGCAAAAGCATCCAAGGCACATGAAATAACGCCAACGGTTTCAGTCTGTCAAGATCTATTTGTCTTGAAACCAGCAGCCATATGTTCAGGGGTGGCATTACAAGTAAATCCTAATTGATGACAGTTACGAAGATCAAAGTCACCTCAGGATTTAGCAGCATTCTGGGGATAGTGCAGAGTAGAGCCAGGAGCAGCGGTAATAGCAAAGTTTTTAGCTAAATCATAAAATACAATTCCTTACCCTTCTTCTTCAGTTCTTGGCATAAATCGCTTCTTGGCCTGGTAGTGAATGACATGACGGGTGTGTGCGGTGTGTATCTAGCTTTTTTAATCAAGCAAGCAAGTATTCTAATGAAGCAAATGCCCCTCACTGAAAAAGTCCCCGGAACAAGCGCAGGGGAAACGCTGGTCCATTACAAACTGGGCAAAGAAGAAGCTCCATCCTGACCTTAGTCTTACTTCACCCCAAGAGCAACGCCTTAATTTATTGCCTCCTGGACTGCTGAGTCACATGCCTTTTCATAGGGGATGAAAGCACCCAGGCATGGTATACATACTCGTGCTTCTCAGTGACTTGCTGAACAACCTGGATGTGACCCGTTGTGCTGTAGCCACTGCTGAACCCTGCCTGCTCCTTTGCTGTGCATCATTTAATGTTCTCAATATTATTTTATTATTATCTTGGTTAAAACCTTGCAGATGACTGAAAGAAGAAGGCTTGGTGGGCAGTAGTTCTTTAAATCATCTTGGGCCCCTTTCTTGCATATAAGGATCACTTCAACATTTTTCCATGCATTGGGTATTTTTTCTCCTCTGGGGCATCTTGAGTTTTACTAGTATCTTGTGTAAACTATGACCACCAGTTTTCAGCATTTCAAATGTAACACAAAGCTTTGCCATTTTTCATTGACTTTATGGCACTTGACATCCACTCGGATATCTGGCGTTTCCTCTTTTGTGGGTGTTGTTACTTCTGAGTGATCAATGAAACATCCAAAAACCAACCCACAAGCTCGGAAAACGAACAGCCCCCCCCTTATAAAGATGTATTAAGATAGTTTACAATTGCCATTGCTGAAGAGAATTTCAATGACAAAAATGAATGTTCTGTGTAGAATTTTGTTTTGTTTTGTGTGAACCTTTGTGTTGTTGTGGCTGCCAATATTATTAAATAGTGCACTATAAGGGCTCCTTTATGTCAGTGGAACATAAAGGTTGTTAATTGTTTTAAACAGCTAACAACATATTCATTTTAACCTAAAAGTCAGATTCAACAGCTTACTGAAACATTCTAACAACCTAATTGTATTGATTTATTTTTGTTTACTATATCCAGGTTAGTCACATGAATTATTTAAAATCAAGTACGGTCTGATCCAGATTCTAGTAGGCAGAATCCGACTCAGAAGTTAGTGAACCGAAGCATTATGAAAAGATAATGGTCTAGTCACAATCTGAAGGCTGTTGCAGTGGTTTCATAAGGTGGTTGCTGCACCCTGCGACATGCAGTTTAATAAGATTAAAGACTTAGAACTAGATTTAAAGATTACTGTCAGATAAAATGGATATTCAATCTCTCTGCTTTAATATTCACTTCTGAGACCAAGTCGGAAGAAACTACATTTCTCAGAGTCTGTAAATCGTTTGGAATTCATTTGCACTTTTCTAACAGCATGAAAATAATACGAAGAAATTTATTGTTCGGAATGGCACTTATATTTAGTAGCATCCATACTGAGAGCGTCTCACACTCCACCCTGGTGCTGAACATGGCCAAGATTCTGTTGGACAATTATTGTTTTCCAGAAAATCTGGTGGGAATGCAGGAAGCCATTGAACAAGCCATCAAGGGTGGGGAGACTTTGAATATCTCAGATCCTAAAATCTTGGCAACAGCTCTGACAGCTGGACTTCAAGGAACTTTGAACGATCCACGGCTGGTAGTATCGTATGAAGCTTTGGCTCCTGCAGTCCCTGAGCAAGAAGCAGATGCTCCTCTACCAACAGAAGCACTTTTAGAGGTTATCCAGCACACAGTCAAATCTGAAGTGCTGGATGACAATGTAGGCTACCTGAGAATAGACTACGTCATCGGAGAGAACATGGTGCAGCAAATTGGTGCTTTCCTGGTAGAAAAGATGTGGAAGCCCTTGATGGAGACATCAGCTCTGGTCTTAGACCTGCGTTACACCACCGGAGGGAAGGTCTCGGGGCTTCCATTCATCATCTCCTACTTGTACAATGAGGACAAACTGCTGCATGTGGACACTGTCTACAACCGGCCTTCTAATAGCACTGTGGAAATATGGACCTTGCCAACAGTGCTGGGCATGAGATATGGTAAGAACAAGGAAGTCGTTTTGCTGACTAGCAAACACACCTCTGGGGTGGCCGAAGATGTGGCTTATATCCTGCAGCAAATGCACAGGGCCATCATAGTGGGTGAAAGGACAGCAGGCGGCTCCCTGGACCTCCAGAAATTGCAAATTGGGGCTTCCCAGTTCTACATGACTGTTCCCGTGTCATGTTCTATCAGCCCCTTAAGTGGCGGTGGGCAGAGCTGGGAACTGAGTGGGGTGATGCCAAGTGTGGCCGTTGCAGCGGAGCAAGCCCTGGGTGATGCCCTCGCCGTTCTGTCCTTCCGCAGGGCGATTCCTGGCAGCATCAGTCACTTGATGCATCTCTTGCAGAACAATTACTCAATCATTGAACAGGTGCCGGCGTTACTTCAACAGCTCTCTGCGTTCGATTATTCAGCCATCCTGTCAGAAACAGATCTGGCTTTCAAACTAAATACTGAATTGCAAAGCATCTCCAAAGACCCGAGACTATTCCTGTGGACTACCACAACCGGTGAGGCTACCAGTGAGGCCACTGAAGAGCCAATGGACATGAACACAGAGCTGCTGGATGGTGAACAACTCAAACAAATCCTGGCTGCTGTGTTTCAAGTGTCGGTGCTACCTGAAAATGTGGGTTACCTGCGTTTTGATCAGTTTCCCGATGCTGGAGTGCTGATCAAGCTGGAGCCCTACATCATCAATCAAGTCTGGGAACCGTTGCAGGCAACAGATTATTTGATCATTGACCTGCGCTACAACCAGGGTGGGCCATTTTCAGATGCTGTACCAGTCCTATTGTCCTACTTTCAGGATCCCTCTGCCGGTCCTGCGCATTTGTTTGCCGCCTATAACAGACTCACCAACCAGACCCACGTTTACAACAGTAGAGTTGAACTGCTAGGCAAGCCCTATGGGACCCAGCGTGGCATCTATTTGCTCACCAGCTACCTCACCGCTACAACGGCAGAGGAGTTTGCCTACCTGATGCAATCCCTCGGCCGGGCTACTCTGATTGGTGAAATCACTGCCGGCAGCCTGGCGCACTCGCGCCAATTCTGCATACTCAGGATAAAAAAAGAGGAAGGCTGCGGCCTCTTTATCAATGTGCCATTCATCACCTTAATTGACCGCCACGGTGAATATTGGCTGGATGGTGAAGTGGTGCCTGATGCCATTGTGCTGGCCAATGAGGCTTTGGAGAAAGCCCGAGAAGTGCTGGTATTCCACAGAGAGATGGGAGCACTGATCGAGGAACTGGGGCTGCTGCTTGAAGCGCATTACGCCATACCAGAGGTGGCCACACGGGCAAGAGGGACACTACACTCCAAGCTGGCTCAAGGAGGCTATCGCACAGCAGTGGATTTTGAAATGCTTGCCTCACAGTTGACCACTGACCTTCAAGAAGCTTCTGGGGATCACCAGCTGCATACATCTTACAACCATGTCGAATCTTTCTTACAGGAACAACTTCCTAACAAGACTCTGACCCCTGAGGAGATCCGCTACATAATTGAGGATCTGTTCAAGGTAGACATTTTGCCTGGCAACGTAGGATATCTGCGCTTTGACCTGATGGCTGAAGCAGAGACAGTGAAGGCCATTGGCCCCCAACTGTTGCACATTTGGGACAAGCTTGTGACCACAGAGGCTATGATTGTTGACATGCGCTACAACACGGGCAGTTATTCCAGCGCAGTGCCCATCTTTTGTTCCTATTTCTTTGACAGTGAGCCCCAGCAGCATCTTTACACGCTCTTTGACCGCAGCACCACTCAGAGCATGGAGGTGTGGACTTTACCACATATCTCTGGCAAACGATACGGGTCGGCGAAGGATATCTATATCTTAATTAGCCACGTGAGTGGATCAGCAGCAGAAGCCTTCGCTCGCTCTCTAAAGGATCTCAATCGGGCCACGGTCATTGGGGAGCCCACGTTGGGGGGCTCCCTGTCCGCAAATGTTTACCATTTAGGCAGCAGCCCCTTGTATGCTTCCATCCCCAGCAAGGTGGTGCTGAGTCCCGTCACGGGCAAAGTGTGGAGCCTTTCTGGCGTACAGCCGCACGTCACCAACCAGGCTTCGGAAGCCATGACTTCCGCCCTGAACATCATTGCTTTGCGCTCCAAGCTCCCCAGCATTTTGCAGACGGTGGCCAAACTGGTGGCTGACAACTATGCTTTTGCTGATGCTGGGGCTCTGGTGGCAGACAAACTTTCTGAAGATGCCACAAGAGACACGTACCAGAAGATCAACTGTGAAATGAAGCTTGCTGAAAAAATTGCAGCTGACCTAAAAGCTCTTTCTGGAGATAAACACTTGAAAATAACCCATGTTCCCGAGCACCTGCGCAACCATATTCCAGGGATCGTGCCCATGCAGGTAAGTGGCCGTTGGCTTGTTTCATTAGCTACCGACATAAAACTTGAGTGAATGAAGAGTTCATGTTTACAATGATGGGATAAATCCCTTTGGATTTGCCTCAAGAACTGGATTTGTTCAAGTAGCACTCGGCTAAGTTTACACCCCAGCAGCTCAGTTAATACTATTTAGTTTACTGTGTTTGTCACATTATCTTATTATTAATTTCCTTAGGTAGTTTTGGTTTTTGTCTTTATGTCTTTAATTTTTTTTTAGCAAAATGAAAACTAGGACAGATATTTAGAAGCTAAGTTAATTAGTAAGTATCATAGTGATTTTCAGATTTTACTATCATAATTTTATTTATAATTAACTTTGTACAGTAGCTCCATGAATTTTAGTCTCACTTTTACTCTAATTATAGTATTGGCAATGATGCAGCTTTTTCTAATTTTTCTCACACTTACCACCTTGAGTGTACGGGTGTAATATTTCAGATACTGATAATGGGTAACCGTACTCTAGTTTTGTCCTAGGACTCTCATTGTGTTATTATTATTTTATCTCACATTTTAAATCTTATTTTTCAACTTGAAACTTTACTTGTGTTATGCTGATGCTTAACTGTCCTATAAATTGAAATTACATGTGCAGAGCTTAACAGATTGGTATAGTACTACATTCTGATTTTCTTTTTAATCAAGCAGTGTCCTTACTATAAATAAGATATTTTAAAAAATTATAAAATAAAATTAACAGACTTATCCCAGAAAGTCCAGTATGACTAGTTCCTGAAAATCATTTCATTAAAATGCAAATTAGAAAGGCCATTGAAGAGATCAACTCTTCATCAACTAGTGATTTTCATTGACTTATTTATTTATTCTTGTCATACTGCTATGATGTAGACTGACTAAGGGTTTCAGTCCTGATCACCCCAACTCTCTAGCGGCAAGATGTGTTATTTTAATGCAAGGTGGATTCTCATATTTTTGAGTTATTCTTGAAAATTAATTACTTATTTTTAAAAAATATTTCAGATTCTTTCCTCCGAAATGTTAGAAGACCGCATTAAGTATTCGTTCCAAACCAAAGTCTTTGAGAATAATGTTGGTTACCTCAGATTTGATACATTTGGGGAGAGTGAGCTTTGGCCTCAATTCTCTGAGCTGATGGTGGAACAGGTCTGGAAGAAGGTTGTCCACACTGACGCACTAATCATCGACATGAGGTAAATAATCTGCCCTAAGTAGAATAAGCAATAAAGATAAAACTTTCAAAATATAGGCTTTGCTATAAAGGTATTTGTCAAATTTAATTCCTGGGCCCAACATAATTGCAGTGTGTCTTGAGAGCCATCATTGACCAGATTATGAGCTATGTGTTCCTTGCAGGAGATAATGCGTTTATCTACCCTTAAAGACAAATGCAAGGATGGAGGTTGGGTACCGGAATAGAGGGCGTAGTAACAATACGCCCAAAGTTTGACCTCCTGGGATCTATCCCAAAATATCTGTGATCGAGGTACAGAAGCTCCAGTCTCCTAAATTTGAAATAAATCAGTGGGAAGATGCAGCAATGTTTTCCTCAATGCAATTGCAGCCCTTCACAAAACATACACCCAGCGCCATCAGGATATCTGATGTTATACCGCAGGTTTCGAGAAAGCCTCCTCCTTCTTCTCCTCCTCCTCCTTCCTATGATATGATATGATATTATTGTGGGTGTTCCAACGTAACTCTGGAGCTCTGGAACTCTGCAAACAAACTTGGTACACAACTGACTTACCCTCTCTGGAAACAAATACTGGAGTGGGGGGGGGGAGACACCTCTGGTGTGTGTGTCTGTGTGTTCCAGCATAACTCTGGAACACCTGGCACATTAAGCAGAGCAAGTGTGCAAGTGTCCTACAATGGCAATTGTTTGTGACGTCATGGGGGAGAGAGAAGGGAGAGCCTGGGCCGTTAAGCAGAGCGAGTGCGGCCTCCTAGAGTGGCAATTGTTTAATTGTAGATGTCAGTTCCTTTGCAGCTTCTTCTGGAAAGACAGCCATGGAGTTCCCCTCGAGTGGACCGATGGAAAAGCGCCTGATGGATTTGGGGCAAAGTGTCAGGATTGTAGACAGGGCAGGAAAGAGGAGCAGGTGGGGGGGGGGGAGAGAGGGCAGGGATGATGGGCATGGGAGTAAGGAGTATGGCTCTTTGTCAGACAAACGCTCTGACGTCTATAAATCCCCGGGCAACGGCAGGTGATCAGCTAGTATCAATGTAAAGCACAGGATGAAAGGCAGGGGCCACATCTCCTCCTAGGCCCTTTTCCTGGGCAGATTAAAGGCCCTGCAGTCTTAGCGTGCCTTATTCAGTCGCTTTTACTGGACTGCGGAAGGTCCTGGTGTTTTCTTACGAGGATTCTGCAGCCATTCAGAACCAGCAGGGCCCCTTTTGGGCTCCCACGACATCAGCTGAAATCTGACAATTTATTTCTCCCAAAGGAATATGGGAATAATAAAACTAATCACTTTTCATTCTAGGTAGACCACAAAGTCTTGCTTTGGCCTGCAGGGTTTCAAATCTTTCTAGGTTAATTGTGACTTGATGACTTTTTTACATATAAAGCAGACATTTAAAAAAAAACAAAAAACCCCAGACAAGACATAAGAACATAGGAATGGGGAAGTGTGAAACAAACAGCTAATTTCTCTTGTAACTGCAGTTGGATTACGAGATCCAGGCTAGAAAATGTCATATGACTGTTATATGGAATCAAAGAGTTATTGGCGCAGTGGTTAAATGCAGCACTGCAGGCTGACTGCTAGATCAGCAGTTCAGCGGTTCAAATCTCACCGGCTCAGGGTTGACTCAGCCTTCCATCCTTCCGAGGTGGGTAAAATGAGGACCCGGATTGTTGTTGGGGGCGATATGCTGACTCTGTGAACCGCTTAGAGAGGGCTGAAAGCCCTATGAAGCGGTATATAAGTCTAACTGCTATTGCTATTGCTATTATAATTTTCTGCCTGTGGGATTTTTTATGACTGTCACTTAAGGCAGTCAAGACATTTTTGTTCTGAGCATTTCAAGATTTAATTGTGGATCATTTTCAAACTTCTTTGGGGGGGATCAGAGACAAGAAGTTGTGGTAACGTGGGGGGGGGGGGCTAATGTCAGGTTTCCTTGTCAGTGCCTACTTCGCAAAACGTCTCCCATACCTCACCAGGTACAACACTGGAGGGCCCGTCTCCTCTGTAGCAACTCTGTGCTCCTACTTCTTTGATGAAGGACGTCCAATTCTACTGGACAAAGTCTACTACAGACCAAATAATACTACCAATGACCTTTGGACTTCTTCCCAACTTTTAGGTAACAACGTCTGAAGTTGTGAATGTCAGTATTTCTCTTTACTTACCGCACATTGTGGCTAAAGATAGCACATTAATCTATCAAATATTAACCTATGGCAAACATGGGTGATGGACTGGAATAACCCCAGAGCAAAATAGGCACGGAGAGCCAAAGGCAGGTTGGTCATTCCTAAGCACCAGGCCCCTAGAAGCAGGGCTCACCATGTGGGACAGGACCTAGGCTGCAGACTATGGAGAGAGGCCTCATAGACAGTCCAGCACACAGGGGCAGGGTTCACGATGCATTGCAGCCAAGTGAATCATGGGGTCATTTAACGAATCCAACTTCACCCATTGACTTTGCTAGTCAGAATACAGCCAGAAAGGTAGCAAGTGGTGATCACACTACCCCAAAATGCTACCACTATCATAAATGCATGCCGGTTGCCAAGTGCTCAAACGCCGATTACACAAGCGTGGGGGGGATGCTGTGACGATCGTATCGGAGAAGGACGATTGCCACTTTTTTCAATGACATTGTAACTCCGAGCACTCACTAAATGAATGGTGGTAAGTTGAAGACTATGATATATATCAACTAGCTAGGGAATTGTGGGAGTTGAAGTCCGCATGTCATACACTTGCTAAGGTTGAGGAGCACTGCCTTGTACGGTGTATGCGTAGCATTGATTACATTATTTATTCTCGTTCTATGAATTCTTAGAGGGACATTAATTTTAATATGAGTTCTGATGAAATTTACTGTCCAGTGAGATTGCGGGTGATTTTCTGCATCTTCTCCTGTCTCTTCAAGGTCAAAGATACGGCTCCGGAAAGAGCGTGGTGATTCTCACCAGCTCTTCAACTGCCGGGACTGCCGAACAATTTGTGTCTATCATGAAGAGGCTGGGCAGAGCCTTGATCATCGGACAAAGGACCAGCGGGGGTTGCCTCCCCGCTCAGACATTCCAAGTGGACGGGACTGGCCTCTATGTCACCATCCCAACTTCTAGATCCACCATTTCTTCTGAGGACTCTTGGGAGGGCGTTGGAGTGGATCCTCACGTGGCGGTTCCCACTGAGAAATCCCTCATGCAAGCCAAAGCGATGCTTGTCTCCCACCTCCATAGTTTGAGTTAGATTAGCGGGTCCAACCAGTGGTTTGCCTGAAGGCAAAAGGGCATCCGGTTCCTTTCCCTTCCCTTGAGACTAAGATTTTGGCCTTGCACATTCATGCCAGACATCATTCCAAGTCTTCTATAATACCTATAGTTAATAGCAATAGCAATAGCAGTAGACTTATATACCGCTTCATAGGGCTTTCAGCCCTCTCTAAGCGGTTTACAGAGAGTCAGCATATTGCCCCCAACAATCCGGGTCCTCATTTTACCCACCTCGGAAGGATGGAAGGCTGAGTCAACCCTGAGCTGGTGAGATTTGAACCGCTGAACTGCTGATCTAGCAGTAGCCTGCAGTGCTGCATTTAACCACTGCGCCACCTCGGCTCATTAAAAGCTCGGCTCAGTTAAAATATAGAAGGAGAAAGAGGAAAGCAAGAAGTATTAACCCATCCTCCTAATTTCAGACTGTGTTTCAGAATATAACTTGAAATCCCCAAATCCCTAGAATATATATTTTTTAAGTTTTAAAGAGAAGATACAAACTAACAAAAACTAATATAGAATAAAAGAAGAAAAAAGAAAGAAAAGACAAATTGTAGGGAAAAAAACAAAAAGGAACAGAAAGAGGCAGTTTCTGATTCTCTTTGCAGCAAATACAAATACAGTTACACAGTTATCTCTAATTGTAAAAAGAAAAGCTAACTTTTTTCTATTATCTATTTTTTTCTAATCATCAAAACTACAAATGGTAAGTGCATTTTTCTGTATCATGCAAAACCTCCATCAGGGGTGTGCAATAAGCCATAAACGCAGATGTGGTCTTTTCTCTGATCAAGAAAGTCAATTTAGCCATCTCTGAAAGTCCAATCATCTTCACCAAGCATTCCTTCCATAATGGGTAGTGTTGAAACAATCCATTTTTGAGCATATAATAATCTGGCTGCAACTGTCATTCTTTTTTTCTAGCTGTGTATCCATTAATTCCAAAATAAAAGCCTCTGGGTTCAACCTTTAGCCTTTAAAATCTTCTGAATTAGCCTGTGTGTTTGTCTCCATTTTCCCATCGATCCATTTGTATATTGTAACCAGCATTTTTAGCCCATTTTATTATACATTTGTTCTTCTGTCTCAAATTTCAACAAAAGTTTATACATTTTAGCAACATGTTTATAATTTGTATATAACTGTCAGCACAACCTCTGCTTTCTAGCCTGATGCTTCACCACTAACCAATTTGGCTAGAGCAATATATATTTATATATAGTACAATATACACTGTATTGCCAAAAGTATTTGCTCACAACTGAATCTGATTATGTGGATGGGTGAGCAAATACTTTTGGCAATATAGTGTATATTTATATATAGCGCAATAAAAATGATGCAATATACCCATTTTTGCAACAAATAGAATTGTTGATGTCACTTCAAGAGGCTTTGGACTACATGGAGTAATTCTTAGCTTGTCATGCCTCAGAACAAATGTCAGTTACATTTTGGAAATATAAACAAAGCAGAAAAAGTAAGATAAAATGCAAATAAAAGCACTTTGCATTAGCATTTGGCCATTTTTTTTTTAAATTAACATTTATAGGCCGCCCTTTTCCCTGAGGGGACTCAGGGCGGCTTACATAAGATCAGGGGAGGGGAATACAAACAGTAACGTAGACAAACATAGAGTAAAATAATAGGCAACATTCATTCATCATTCGGGAGGGGCGGCTATCCTTGTCCCCAGGCCTGACGGGCTAGCCAGGTCTTAAGGGCTATGCGGAAGGCCTGGACGGTGGTGAGAGTACGAATCTCCACGGGGAGCTCGTTCCAAAGGGTCGGAGCTACTACTGAAAAGGCTCTCCTCCTTGTAGTTGCCAGCCGGCACTGGCTGGCAGATGGAATTCGGAGGAGGCCCAATCTGTGAGATCTAATTGGTCGCAGGGAGGTAATTGGCAGAAGGCGGTCTCTCAAGTACGCAGATCCACTACCATGGAGGGCTTTATGGGTGACTAGTAGCACCTTGAAGCGCACCCGGAGATCGACAGGTAGCCAGCGCAGCTCGCGGAGGATAGGTGTTATGTGGGTGAACCGAGGTGCACCCACAATCACTCGCGCGGCCGCGTTCTGGACTAGCTGAAGTCGCCGGATGCTCTTCAAGGGCAGCCCCATGTAGAGCACATTGCAGTATTCCAGCCTAGAGGTCACAAGGGCCCGAATACATTTTACCAATAGTTGTACAACTTTGTTTCTGATAGAGCAAATGTCTTTACAATCTTGATAGTAGGGAAATATATGGACCAAAAGCATTATGTTCATGTTTATATTAAGAATATTGATACCCAAACCGGTTCTTAAATATAACTTGAGGAGGTAAAATTGGTCCCTGAAATTGGTACTTGGAGGCAAGCTATCACCAATTCAGAGGTAAATTGAACTTTTATGCTACCAGCGCTATCCATAATCCACAATATGATGTGGTTGGGAGTAGTTTAATTTGGACTCCTGCACTGGATTTGATGACCTACGTAGATGCCTCCTGCTTCTTTTATTCTAATCACTGCGCCTTCATTCGAAAGCTTGCAGACAACTTGTGGGTGTGAACTGGGAAACTGGCATTTCCATCCTCACTTATTCAGTCCTTGTTGAGATACACCCACCTATCACAGCACTGTGGTGCACAACTGAAGAAGGGTGTTTTATCGCATCAGAAAAATTACATGGATTGATGGTCACCAGGAATCAAGCTTAACTTAAAATACATTTCATCCTTTACTTCAATCCTAAGCTAGGGAAGAATTTCATTCCACAATGGCTCTGATATGGAAAAAGTTGGTGCTTCAAATTACTAAAGAAAAAAAATTGTTATCAATATTTTAATAGTTATGGGCCTTTTTTGGCTCGCGTGCCATAAGCGGGGGGAGTGCAGGGGGGTTGTGCGCAGGCGTGCCACACCCATAATGCAATGCAGGACACACACCCCCCAGCACGCGTGCGCGCATGACAAGCATAACCTCAGGGAAGCCTCCGGAAGCCCCCTGAAGGCTTAAACCGGCCCTACGAGCAAACCCGAAGTCCGTACTGAATTTCCGGTTTGCCTGCAGGGCTGGTTTTTTGTGCTCCAGAGGCTCCAGAGAAGCTCCTGAAGCCTCTGGAGGGCCTCGGGGTGGGGTGGGGTAGGCTGTTTTCTCCCTCCCCAGGCTCCTGTAAAGCCTTTGGAGCCTGGGGAGGGCGAAAAATGGCTTTAAAAAAGGATGAACTCAGCTGGCCAGCTGACAGGGCAACGCCTCACGTGCCCTGACCAATGGCTCCGCTTGCCCTCTGTGGCAGACGTGCCATAGGTTCGCCATCCTGGGTTTAGGGTGAAAAAAATGGATCTGCACAAAGCAAAACTTTTCTCTCTACGTGTCACTGTTTATATTTCCTTATAATTTGCATTTGCAGAGTTTCAGAACTTGAGCTATCTGAAGCTCATGTAATGTTCTTCTGAATGCTTCTACAGAAGCCCGCCTTTCACGGATTCTGGTTAAATGCAGTAAAGCCACAATGGAATTCAATCAATGTTTGCACACATAAACACATCCAACAAGTAGACATCCACTACATCTGCAGGCTAGTTGTGCGAAGTCATGTGCCGAGACAAGTGATGTCTTTCTCGAAAATACTCCTGGCAAACAGGACAGGACAGTTTTTCCTCCCGCCTCCTTTTCCTTTGCGATTCTGTTGAGCCCTCAACCTTTTTGTGATGGGAGCGCATGTGCAGCACAAGGTCTGATGTCATGTGGAAGGAGAGGCTGCACTTTGCACACCAGTTCTGGGCCGCCATACCGAGAGGGGCGAAAGTGGGAGGCAGCAGAGCCCAGGACGCGGAGGAGGAGGAGAGGCTGCAGCTGGAAACAGGAGCAGCCTGCGTCTGCTCACCTGCTTCCTTTGGCCACGGGGCCGAGGAGAAAGCGGACGGGTTGCTCTGGATGAGGTTGGTTGACAGCAGCTGGAAACCACCTGAATCGCTTGCCAGGAACCCGGAAGCGAGGCGGTCACTGCACGGGATGAGGTCAGTGGCAGCGATGCATTCCGACAATTTTCTTGGGGTTCCTTCCTTGATAGCCTTCAGAGGTTGAAAAACAGCCAGAGCCCCTCCATCTTCCCAGCACTTGGCTGGTTTGGTGAAAGCACTTTTGGGTTCCCCAGCAACGCTGTTGGGCCACACAAAGGAGAATGCGCTACCAGGGGAACACTGGACTGCAGCTTGGTCCAAGCCAGTCTTCCTACTACTGCCTCGTTCTGCCTCTTTGACTTTCTCTACAGACTTTCTCCTCACTTCGGTGAATGCACTCTCCTTTGGTCGCAGCACATCCTTAACTAATAGGTGTTTCCTGGTACTGAATGTCCAGCAGGGTTCCCTTAATATGTGCTCCACAGTTCTCCCATCCTTGAGCTCGCTGTAGGCAGCTTTCTTCTGTAGACTATTTGTCTTCTCAAATAACGCAGACTTTCTCTTTTGACAGCTCTCCGTTTCATGGCCGCTCATTCTCCTCCCCTCAAAGGAAGCGACCATTTTAAACTCCAAGTCCCTAGACAGATGGTGGAAGTTTGCGGATTGTTCCATAAATATGCTTTTCACCATCTTTGGGAGAAGACCTTTTGTTCAGAGCTGAAACCTATTCTTCAGAAAGCAGAAGAAATGAGCAAAGCAGCACCGGGAGGCTGTCTTGAAGTCTGGACAATCGGGTTCTAGAACGAGAGAAATCAAACAAATAATTATTGGACTGGATTCCTGGTTGGGAGAAATTTAGTAATCAAACCAAAAAAGATCTTTAATGACCTAGATTAACGCTCTGTGTTGCAAAACCATTAAAACGGTCTCTCCAGGGGCCTTGAGCAAAGGTTGCGTGCAAATCTTGCCGAGTTTTGTTGAAGGGATAATGCAGCACTGACTCACATACTTCTGGCAACAGGAGGCAAGGTTTATTTTTACTATTTCTTTATTAAACAAATGTAGGTAGCTGCCCTTCACAGACAAAGGTGACTCTGGATAGTTTACGATCTTTAAAATATCTACTGCATAATAAAAGTCCATGAAAAACAGCCTGTCCCCTGCACTTCCAAACCCAGAATCAAAGGTAAATCCCTGCGCTGGTGTTTTCTACACCCTGTGACCCATCCTTGAGCAGGGAAAGGAAAGGAATAGAGGGGAAGTTTGACCACGGATGTTAGCAGAAAAGGAGAAACAGAAAACTCCACCTTCCGGATAAGAACTTGGGGCATCAGGCAATCCGCTGCTGTCATGAATACAAACCCATTTTCAGGAAAAAATAAAATCACTTCACAAGGGCTGATACAAAAATCACACCATTCAATCCCCATCAGACATTTCCTCACCCATGCTGCCTCTTGCCTACATTGCTGAAATATTTCTAGTAAATCCTATCACCACCCTCAATTCCTTTCTGGCAGCATCCAAAAAAATGATATGGCAATATCATAAATACCAGTATTTATTTCTATGCATTCATATTTCGTTTCCTCTACAGATGAATTTCCCAAAGTGCCTGCTGAGAAGCACACATTCTAAAGAGACTTTTTTTAAAAAAGGAAACTTTCTTGTACATGTTCCTTTGAAAATAATTTCATAAATAGTTTTAACATTAATTTATAGTGTAAACCTATCTACATTTTTTCAGAAGTAAAATCAGTTTATTGGCCGTCAGACTAAACTTAAACGGTTTTTCCTGTCATAATTTAGCACATTTTCCCCAGCAATAAAAATCGTACTCTGCTCATGCTTTCTTTTTCAATCATTACTCCCATTATGTCCATCGGAGCTTCATCCTTGCACGTTATAAGACGGAAGCCTCGGCCAGGTGAATACTGTAGTGAGCATCCATGTTTTAAAAAACTGCAAGTGGTTAAGAAAGAAAAAGTGCCCAAAACACTGTTTTCGACTAATTCCAATGTTCATGCCCCGATGACGTCCAGATTCAAGAGCAAAATGTCAGTCAATGTTAGTCAATAAGACTAACTCGGGTTAGTCTTATTAGGATTTTATCCCGACTTCTTTATGCGGTATATACTCAGGATGGCAAAGATAGCTAACACTCCGGCCCCTTCTTTTCCCCACCCAACAACCCTGCGCGGAGGGCTCAGCCGAGAGAATGGCAGACCCACACTGAGCCGCGAAGCCGGGCTGCGGGACCGCGAGAGAGGAGCGCTCGGGAGGCGCTCGGCTTCGCCGCTCGCTGGCAGACCTACCCCGGGCGAGCGGCTCCTGTCGTACCGCCCCGGCCCTCCTGCGCAGCCCTCGCATCCCACCTCCTCCTCCGGGCTCCCCGGGAGCCGCTCTGCAGGTCCCGCCGTTCAGGCATCGCAGCGCCGGGAAAGCGGAGGGCGCGACCCGCCCCCCTGCCTGCTCGCCCGGCAGGCACCGCTTCGCCCGCGCCCTACCTGCGCACCAGAGGCCGCTCCGTCCGGCGCAGGTGGAGCCGCCGAGTACGCCGCCCAGGAGCGCCCGCCACACGCCTGGGATGGAGAGCCGCCCGGGGGGGCGGATAGGACTCAGCCTGGACTAAAGTAGGCAGGGAGCCCGAGCTTGGCGGGTGAGTCCCAGGCGGAAGGCAGAAGCGGAGGGGGCCCGGGGGGGGCACCAGGCGTCCCTGGTCAGGAAGCCCCGCGCGGCCCGGCGTCAGAGGGAGGCCAGGAAAGCTTTGTGGCGGAGCGCCTCTTCTCGGGCGTGGAAGTCCAGGTAGAGGAGTGGGCCGAGGTCCTCGGGCCCCCGAGAATCGCCCTGCGGAGCCTGAGCTGTCGCCGCGGTGGGGCTACCCGCTTCCTTGCCGCTTCCGTTGCCGTGGTCACTCCCAGTGCAGCGGCCCCGGATTTCTGCCCGGAGGGCTTTCGGAAGTCTCCGCGGCAGATGCCCCAGCCGAAGTCCCGGAGCCTTCGGGAGCAGCGGCGCTCCGCCCTCGAGAAAGGTCCCTTTGACCAGCGGCGCCCGCCCGCTTCAGCCTCTGCTCCAGGGAGCCTCTGGCCTGGAGAGAGGAGCCGGGGGGGGGCGGGGGGGGCTTTGAGAGAGTGCCGGAACCGCCGCCTTTTCCACCCCCTGGTTCTTCTCCCCCCAGCCCACCCCCGGCTGCCCAGCCAGGCTTCCTCCAGCTCTCGGAAGGCCTCTGGCGGGGGATTCCGAAAATTGGACCCCCTCGTCTTAAAGTTGCCGAGATTGAAGAAGGTTGGGCCGGGCAGAGGGCGGAGGCTCCTTTCCTGAGCGCTGCCTTGTCCTCTCCTCCCTCTCCCCGCGGCGTGGATGAGTCCTGGCCGCGACTTTGGCGCCAGGCGTCCTTCTGCTTTTGTCTCAAGCCCAGGCGGCCGCAGGGCTTGCTCGAGCTCCGCTTTGACTGCCTTGTGTTGCTGTCCGAACAGACGGCGGTCCTGAGGGTGAACGTCGTAAACAACGGCGGCAGACCGGCTCAGCTCCTTTGGCCGCTTTTGAAGAGCAGCTGCTCGGCTTCACACCCTACAAAGTTTCCCAAGGTTCTTGGGTTGTTTTCCCCCTGAGGATTCTCACGCCCACCGCAGCTCTGTGAATGGGGAAAATGACACAAAACGTCCCGTGACGGCAATGCGATGTGGTCCGTTTGACCCCCGTGGTAGAGGGTCTTTTGCCTGAGCAGAGGATTGAGCTAGAAGAGCTCCAAGGTCCCTTCCAACTCTCTTATTCTGTTATACTTCAAAAGATTTTAATCCAGACTCTGCCCATGGCATCCACCTGTATCTCCTACAGAGGGAACTAGCTCCCAATTCAACAAATTCAGATTTCATCCCACTTCAACCAGCTCATAACAACCATTTATCCCACATAATTACATGCCCCATTCATATATGTATGAAGCACCTCTGGAGCAGCAGCTGTCAGGCGGCACGAGGCACATGAGCTCTTGTGTTAAAACAGATGCTCAGACTGCTGGCAGCTGTATTGGAAGTTGAGACTGGGACATAGCTTTGAAACCAGGGCCAGGACTCCAGGCAAGGCCTTGTGTGCAAGC